>NW_026285148.1:32500-55000 GCF_023373465.1 Oncorhynchus keta | reverse complement strand
GTCCCAGACCTCCAGACTCTACAGTATGGTCCCAGACCTCCAGACTCTACAGTACGGTCCCAGACCTCCAGACTCTACAGTACGGTCCCAGACCTCCAGACTCTACAGTATGGTCCCATACCTCCAGACTCTACAGTACGGTCCCATACCTCCAGACTCTACAGTACGGTCCCATACCTCCAGACTCTACAGTACAGTCCCAGACCTCCAGACTCTATAGTACTGTCCCCTCACCACCCACCCACGTCTCCTGTCACCCCTCTCGTAATTTCCTGCATCAGATACATCTCTCCAATCAAAGCCTGAGGTTTGGGGTATTCTCCCCCAAGCAACCAATCCTTAACTGTCAGAAAAAAAATCTTTCTTCCTTAATAAACGTCTGGATTCTTAATCAGTGCCGCGGCAACAAACAGAGTCTCTCTCCGAGTCTCTCTCTGTTAACGTCAGAGTGCAGCTGACAGGTGTGTTTCTGTCCGAGACTCTACTGTATGTCTGGTTTCAGAAGCACCAGAGATCTCTGTTAACGTCAGAGTGTAGCTGACGGGTGTGTTTGGTTTCAGAAGCACCAGAGATCCGCCACAGGGCTTCTGCTTCTTCAAACAAAGACAATAAAATGAGAAAATGAGGGGAGAGAGAGAGAGAGAGAGTGAGACCAAAAACAGAAACTAAAACATGAGAAGCAATAACATGAATGGATGGTGTTGATATGAAAGGCGTGATTTGATTTTGGGGAGGTCTCGAGCCCCATTCCACGGCAAAGCTGATGAAAGAAGGCAACGATTAGGGAGACAGAAATTGTCTTCTCTTTGCAATGCGATGCATCAAATGTAATAATTATCTGAGCGTGTGTGTGTGTGTGTGTGTGTGTGTGTGTGTGTGTGTGTGTGTGTGTGTGTGTGTGTGTGTGTGTGTGTGTGTGTGTGTGTGTGTGTGTGTGTGTGTGTGTGTGTGTGTGTGTGTGTGTGTGTGTGTGTGTGTGTGTGTGTGTGTGTGTGTGTGTGTGTGTGTGTGTGTGTATATGTGTGTGTGTATATGTGTGTGTGTGTGTGTGTGTGGTAATAGTAATAACAGTTTCCCCCCCATCTCCAGAATAGCAGCTTTTAAATGTTTTCTAAACTGTTTCCTGTTTCGCTTGTCAGAGTTGAGTTAATACTCATATTCTGACATCGATATTTATTAGACTAAGGTCCAACGGGAGAGAGAGAGAGGTGTAGTAATGACTCTATGGTATAACAGGAGAGAGAGAGAGAGTGTAGTAATGACTCTATGGTATAACAGGAGAGAGAGGTGTAGTAATGACTATGGTATAACAGGAGAGAGAGGTGTAGTAATGACTCTATGGTATAACAGGAGAGAGAGGTGTAGTAATGACTATGGTCTAACAGGAGAGAGAGGTGTAGTAATGACTCTATGGTATAACAGGAGAGAGAGAGAGAGAGGTGTAGTAATGACTCTATGCTATAACAGGAGAGAGAGGGAGGTGTAGTAATGACTCTATGGTATAACAGGAGAGAGAGAGAGGTGTAGTAATGACTCTATGGTATAACAGGAGAGAGAGAGAGGTGTAGTAATGACTCTATGGTATAACAGGAGAGAGAGAGAGGTGTAGTAATGACTCTATGGTATAACAGGAGAGAGAGAGAGGTGGAGTAATGACTCTATGGTATAACAGGAGAGAGAGGTGGAGTAATGACTCTATGGTATAACAGGAGAGAGAGGTGTAGTAATGACTCTATGGTATAACAGGAGAGAGAGAGAGGTGTAGTAATGACTCTATGGTATAACAGGAGAGAGAGAGAGAGAGTGTAGTAATGACTCTGTGGTATAACAGGAGAGAGAGGTGTAGTAATGACTCTATGGTATAACAGGAGAGAGAGGTGTAGTAATGACTCTATGGTATAACAGGAGAGAGAGAGACTCTATGGTGGAGTAATGACTCTATGGTATAACAGGAGAGAGAGACTCTAGTATAACAGGAGAGAGAGTGTAGTAATGACTCTATGGTATAACAGGAGAGAGAGGTGTAGTAATGACTCTATGGTATAACAGGAGAGAGAGAGAGGTGTAGTAATGACTCTATGGTATAACAGGAGAGAGAGAGAGGTGTAGTAATGACTCTATGGTATAACAGGAGAGAGAGAGAGGTGTAGTAATGACTCTATGGTATAACAGGAGAGAGAGAATGACTCTATGGTGTAGTAATGACTCTATGGTATAACAGGAGAGAGAGTAATGACTCTATGGTATAACAGGGAGTAAATGACTCTATGGTATAACAGGAGAGAGAGGTGGAGTAATGACTCTATGGTATAACAGGAGAGAGAGGTGTAGTAATGACTCTATGGTATAACAGGAGAGAGAGAGAGGTGTAGTAATGACTCTATGGTATAACAGGAGAGAGAGAGAGAGAGGTGTAGTAATGACTCTGTGGTATAACAGGAGAGAGAGGTGTAGTAATGACTCTATGGTATAACAGGAGAGAGAGGTGTAGTAATGACTCTATGGTATAACAGGAGAGAGAGAGAGAGGTGGAGTAATGACTCTATGGTATAACAGGAGAGAGAGAGAGAGAGGTGTAGTAATGACTCTATGGTATAACAGGAGAGAGAGGTGTAGTAATGACTCTATGGTATAACAGGAGAGAGAGGTGGAGTAATGACTCTATGGTATAACAGGAGAGAGAGAGAGGTGTAGTAATGACTCTATGGTATAACAGGAGAGAGAGGTGTAGTAATGACTCTATGGTATAACAGGAGAGAGAGAGGTGGAGTAATGACTCTATGGTATAACAGGAGAGAGAGAGGTGGAGTAATGACTCTATGGTATAACAGGATAGATCTCACTTGCTTTTGTCCCATCAACTTTTGTATTTTCAAGAACGAATTTAACACAATTTATTCTCAAATCAATCTTTGTCTAAACAATAACAGTTGGTAGGCTAAACAGCTTCCCGTTGGTAGACAAATATATAGCGCCTGAGCTTGAATGCACACCTCCCCTGAAAGAGAGAAGCAAAAGTTCCATGAAGGTCTGATAGTGACCCTCCCTTCCTTCAGGTAGATCTCTGACTGTAAGGAATGATACCTCCCTTCAGGTAGATCTCTGACTGTAAGGCCTGATACCTTCCTTCAGGTAGATCTCTGACTGTAAGGCCTGATACCTCCCTTCAGGTAGATCTCTGACTGTAAGGCCTGATACCTTCCTTCAGGTAGATCTCTGACTGTAAGGAATGATACCTCCCTTCAGGTAGATCTCTGACTGTAAGGCCTGATACCTTCCTTCAGGTAGATCTCTGACTGTAAAGCCTGATAGTGACGCTCCCTTCCTTCAGGTAGATCTCTGACTGTAAGGCCTGATACCTCCCTTCAGGTAGATCTCTGACTGTAAGGCCTGATACCTTCCTTCAGGTAGATCTCTGACTGTAAGGCCTGATACCTCCCTTCAGGTAGATCTCTGACTGTAAGGCCTGATACCTTCCTTCAGGTAGATCTCTGACTGTAAGGCCTGATACCTTCCTTCAGGTAGATCTCTGACTGTAAGGCCTGATACCTCCCTTCAGGTAGATCTCTGACTGTAAGGCCTGATACCTTCCTTCAGGTAGATCTCTGACTGTAAGGCCTGGTACCTTCCTTCAGGTAGATCTCTGACTGTAAGGCCTGATAGTGACCCTCCCTTCCTTCAGGTAGATCTCTGACTGTAAGGCCTGATACCTTCCTTCAGGTAGATCTCTGACTGTAAGGCCTGGTACCTTCCTTCAGGTAGATCTCTGACTGTAAGGCCTGGTACCTTCCTTCAGGTAGATCTCTGACTGTAAGGCCTGATACCTTCCTTCAGGTAGATCTCTGACTGTAAGGCCTGATACCTCCCTTCAGGTAGATCTCTGACTGTAAGGCCTGATAGTGACCCTCCCTTCCTTCAGGTAGATCTCTGACTGTAAGGCCTGATACCTTCCTTCAGGTAGATCTCTGACTGTAAGGCCTGATACCTTCCTTCAGGTAGATCTCTGACTGTAAGGCCTGATAGTGACCCTCCCTTCCTTCAGGTAGATCTCTGACTGTAAGGCCTGATACCTCCCTTCAGGTAGATCTCTGACTGTAAGGCCTGATACCTTCCTTCAGGTAGATCTCTGACTGTAAGGCCTGGTACCTTCCTTCAGGTAGATCTCTGACTGTAAGGCCTGATACCTTCCTTCAGGTAGATCTCTGACTGTAAGGCCTGATACCCTCCTTCAGGTAGATCTCTGACTGTAAGGCCTGATACCTTCCTTCAGGTAGATCTCTGACTGTAAGGCCTGATACCTTCCTTCAGGTAGATCTCTGACTGTAAGGCCTGATACCTCCCTTCAGGTAGATCTCTGACTGTAAGGCCTGATAGTGACCCTCCCTTCCTTCAGGTAGATCTCTGACTGTAAGGCCTGATACCTTCCTTCAGGTAGATCTCTGACTGTAAGGCCTGATACCTCCCTTCAGGTAGATCTCTGACTGTAAGGCCTGATACCTTCCTTCAGGTAGATCTCTGACTGTAAGGCCTGGTACCTTCCTTCAGGTAGATCTCTGACTGTAAGGCCTGATACCTCCCTTCAGGTAGATCTCTGACTGTAAGGCCTGATACCTTCCTTCAGGTAGATCTCTGACTGTAAGGCCTGATACCTTCCTTCAGGTAGATCTCTGACTGTAAGGCCTGGTACCTTCCTTCAGGTAGATCTCTGACTGTAAGGCCTGATACCTTCCTTCAGGTAGATCTCTGACTGTAAGGCCTGATACCTTCCTTCAGGTAGATCTCTGACTGTAAGGCCTGAAAGGTGACCTGACACCTTCCTTCAGGTAGATCTCTGACTGTAAGGCCTGATACCTTCCTTCAGGTAGATCTCTGACTGTAAGGCCTGGTACCTTCCTTCAGGTAGATCTCTGACTGTAAGGCCTGATACCTTCCTTCAGGTAGATCTCTGACTGTAAGGCCTGATACCTTCCTTCAGGTAGATCTCTGACTGTAAGGCCTGATACCTCCCTTCAGGTAGATCTCTGACTGTAAGGCCTGATACCTTCCTTCAGGTAGATCTCTGACTGTAAGGCCTGATACCTTCCTTCAGGTAGATCTCTGACTGTAAGGCCTGATACCTCCCTTCAGGTAGATCTCTGACTGTAAGGCCTGGTACCTTCCTTCAGGTAGATCTCTGACTGTAAGTTGCTCTGGATAAGAGGTTCTGCTAAATTACTCAAATGTAAAAAGTTAAAATGTAGAGAGATGCATAAACGATAAAAGAGCTCTATATATATGGAAAGCCTTGGCTCCCAGGCAAATTTCCTGCCTCAACCCCCCGGCAGATCGACTCAGATCGACTCCCACACTGATTATAAGGCATCTAAAGCGCTGACTGAGTTATTGGGCCCCAGAAAAAAGCAATTGCTTTTCATGTGACATATCAGAAATAAGTGGAGAATATTACTGTCCTTATCAAAACATGAGGCTCATACAGCTCAACCCCTTTTCCAGCCTCTCTTATCCATTCATCTTCTCAAGGAAAACCTGTTGTATGATATCTCTCTATCAGTCCTTCTTCTTTTAAATGAGAAAACTTTGCATCCCAAATGTCAACCCCCCCCCCTCCCCGTGCACTACTTCTGACCAGGGCACATAAGGGGACTGTATAGGGAACAGGCTGTCATTTGAGATCCATTTTTAGTAGCAGAGAACAATGAGCGCGAGATGGGATTCTGCTCCGTACCGACTGGCGCCGTGGCGACGTGTTAGCAACAAGGTCTGTAACCATAGCAACGTCCTCAGTTTTCAAGCAGCAGTCAGTACATTTTCCCTCCCTCTCACCAACACAAAAAAAAAAACTATATATTTATATATACTTGAAGAAATGATTGACATTCAAATTGTCGCTCTGTAGACGCCAGTAGCATGTTCTCTACACAGCGGGATATATCCACTATCTCCACTGCTGAACGTTGCTGTGTAAATCTCCTCTTGGTTTGTGAAGTGACCATGGTGTTCCAGGTTGAGAACAGCGTGTGACTGTAACATACAAAACGGCTTCTATGTCAGAGAGGCCTTTTGAAAAACACACTTTCAACATCTACATTTGTTTACTCGGCGTCTGGTTCATTTGGCCGTTTCGTAAAAAAATAGTTTTTTTTAAAATAAAGTAGTAAATATTGATCGTAGTTATATTCATACACCATCTTAGAGGCTTGAAGATAATCAAGTGAAACAATACGATGGTTAGGTCCAATTCTAGCTCGGTCAGGATTTTGTGTTCGTTGGTTATCTGGTCCTTTAAACTTCCAGGATGTTTGATATAATATATGCCATTTAGCAGACACTTTTATCCAAAGCGACTTACAGTCATGTGTGCATACATTCTACGTATGGGTGGTCCCGGGAATCGAACCCACTACCCTGGCGTTACAAGCGCCATGCTCTACCAACTGAGCCACAGAAGGACCATGTTCTGCTCCGTACCGACTGGCGCCGTGGCGATATGTTGATAGACACTCTTGTTGCTGTTGGAGGAGTGTCTTTTACAGGGTCTTGTTTACCTCTCTGGCTCGTTCCACACGACCAGAAAACACACCCAAGGTCAATATTCCCAAATAGTAACCTGTTTCATTTAATGTTCCCTCGGTAAACTTGGTCCTATTTTTAAGCATCTGCTTTTAACTCCGTCTCATTAGTGAATGAATCAGTTCCCTCTTTTTACAATCAATGGGGTTGCGTCCCATACGGACCCCTATTCCCTATATAGTGCACTACTTTAGACCAGAGCCCTATAGAACCCTATTCCCTATATAGTGCACTACTTTAGACCAGGGCCCTATAGAACCCTATTCACTATTATAGTGCACTACTTTAGACCAGGGCCCTATAGAACCCTATTCACTATATAGTGCACTACTTTAGACCAGAGCCCTATAGAACCCTATTCCCTATATAGTGCACTACTTTAGACCAGGGCCCTATAGAACCCTATTCACTATTATAGTGCACTACTTTAGACCAGAGCCCTATAGAACCCTATTCACTATTATAGTGCACTACTTTAGACCAGGGCCCTATAGAACCCTATTCACTATTATAGTGCACTACTTTAGACCAGGGCCCTATAGAATCCTATTCACTATATAGTGCACTACTTTAGACCAGAGCCCTATAGAACCCTATTCACTATATAGTGCACTACTTTAGACCAGATCCCTATAGAACCCTATTCCCTATATAGTGCACTACTTTAGACCAGAGCCCTATAGAACCCTATTCCCTATATAGTGCACTACTTTAGACCAGAGTCCTATAGAACCCTATTCCCTATATAGTGCACTACTTCAGACCAAAGTCCTATGGACAATAGTCAAAAGAAGTGCACAATATAGGAGATGGGGAGGGAGGACGGGGGGACCACAGAATTCCAATCAGACATTGCAAAACGACATATATATATGCCATTTAGCAGACGCTTTTTATCCAAAGCGACTTACAGTCATGTGTGCATACCTTCTACGTATGGGTGGTCCCGGGAATCGAACCCACTACCCTGGCGTTACAAGCGCCATGCTCTACCAACTGAGCTACAGAAGGACATAAAGAGGTTCGTAATGAAACAATGTACCGCAAAAAAACCTAAAAGCGAAATAAAACAAATATCAGATATATATATATCAGCTGGTTTCTCCAACAACCGAAGGAGAAAAAAAAACGTATTAAATTAAACAACTCGTAATATTATATATTCAGGGAGTGAGAGGCAGGCTGTAGGACCTGCGTTCCCAACAGCACCCTATTCCCTACAGAGGCCACCACTACTTAGGGTCAAACGTATTGTTCTATATAGAATAGGGGGTTGATTTGGGACTCGACCTGTAGGAATGCATTTGGGGTTTTACTGAAACTGTCAGCAACAAATGGAATCCAGCTAATTGCATAGAAAACAAATAAAGAAAGGAAGGAGGGGTGTGTGTGTGTGTGTGTGTGTGTGTGTGTGTGTGTGTGTGTGTGTGTGTGTGTGTGTGTGAGTGTGTGAGTGTGTGTGAGAGTGTGTGAGTGAGAGTGTGAGTGTGAGTGTGTGTGTGAGAGTGTGAGTGAGAGTGTGAGTGTGAGTGTGTGTGTGTGTGTGTGTGTGTGTGTGTGTGTGTGTGTGTGTGTGTGTGTGTGTGTGTGTGTGTGTGTGTGTGTGTGTGAGTGTGTGTGAGTGAGAGTGTGTGAAAGTGTGAGTGTGTGAGTGTGTGTGAGAGTGTGTGTGTCAGAGTGTGAGTGTGATGAGTGTGACATGTGTGTGTGTGTGTGTGTGAAACCAGTGTGTGTGTGTGAGTGTGTGAGTGTAAGTGTGAGTGTGAGTGTTGTGTGTGTGTGTGTGTGTGTGTGTGTGTGTGTGTGTGTGTGTGTGTTGAGTGTGTGAGTGTGTGTGAGAGTGTAGTGAGAGTGTGAGTGAGTGTGTGTGTGTGTGTGTGTGTGTGTGTGTGTGTGTGTGTGTGTGAGAGTGTGAGTGTGAGAGTCAGAGTGTGAGTGTGTGTGTGTGTCTGTGTGTGTGTGTGTGTGTGTGTGAGTGTGTGAAAAAACCGTAGAGTGTAGACTGAGAGTGTGAGTTGATGTTGTGTGATGTGAGTGTGAGAGTGTGAGTGTGATATGTTGTGTGTGTGTGTGTGTGTGTGTGTGTGTGTGTGTGTGTGTGTGTGTGTGTGTTGTGTTACCAGTGAGTGTGTGAGTGTGTGTGACCCAGGATTCACTGAGTGTAATGTGTGTGAGAGTGTGTGTGTGAGAGTGTTGTGAGTGTTGTGTGTGTGTGTGTGTGTGTGTGTATGTGTGTGTGTGAGTGTATGAGTGTGTGTGAGAGTGTGTGACTGTGAGTGAGTGTGTGAACCACTATGTGTTGTGTGAGAGTGTGAGTGTGAGAGTGTGAGTGTGAGTGTGTGTGTGTGTTGTGTGTGTGTGTGTGTGTGTGTGTGTGTGTGTGTGAGTGAGAGTGTGAGTGTATGTGTGTGTGTGCACTGTGAGTGTGAGAGTGTGAGTGTGCCCTATAGTGTGTGTGTTCCCTGTGTGTGAGTGTGTGTGTGTGTTAGACCAGAGCCCTGATAGAAGTGTATTGTGTGTGAGAGTGTGAGTGCACTGTGTTGTGACCAGAGTGTGTATGTGTGTGTGTGTATTCCCTATGTAACATGAGAGTGTGTGTGTGTGTGTGAGTGAGAGTGTGAGAGCCCTGAGAGAGTGTGTTCCCTGTGTGTGAGTGAGAGTGTGAGTGTGTGTTGACCAGTGTGTATAGAACCCTATTCCCTGTGTAGTGTGAGTGAGAGTTTGTGACCAGTGTGCCCTATAGAACCCTAGTTCCCTGTGTGTGTGAGTGAGACTTTAGACCAGAGTGTGTGTAGAGTGTGAGTGTACTTTAGACCAGAGCCTGAGTGTGAGTGTGTGTGTGTGTGTGTGTGTGTGTGTGTGTGTGCAGACCAGAGCCCTATAGAACCCTATTCCCTAGAGTATGAGTGTGAGTGTACTTTAGACCAGTGTGCCCTATAGAACCCTATTCCCTATATGTGTGCACTACTTTAGACCAGAGCCCTATAGAACCCTATTCCCTGTGAGAGTGTGAGTGAACCCTAGAGTGTACTTTAGACCAGTGTGCCCTATAGAACCCTATTCCCTGTATGTGTGCACTACTGTGTGACCAGAGTGTATGAACCCTATTCCCTGTGATGAGTGTGCACTACTTTAGACCAGATGTATAGAACCCTATTCCCTAGTGTGTGTGAGAGTACTTTAGAGTGTGAGAGTGTGTATGTGTGTGTTCCCTATATGTGTGTATTTGAGTGTGAGTGTGTGTAGAACCCTAGTGAGAGTGTGAGTGTGAGTGTGTGTTTGTAATGTGTGTGTGTTTAGTGTGTATTCCCTATATGTGTGAGACTTTGAGACCAGAGCCCTATAGAACCCTATTCCCTATGTGTGTGTGTGTGTGTGTTTAGACCAGAGTGTGTATAGAGTGTGACCCTATTCCCTGTGTGTGTGCACTACTTTAGACCAGAGTGTATAGAACCCTAGTTCCCTATGTGTGTGTGTGTACTTTAGACCAGTGTGTGTGTGAGTGTGTGAGTGTGTGTGAAGTGTGTATTCCCTATGAGAGTGTGAGTGTGACCAGTGTGTGTATAGTGTGTGTGTTGTGTGTGTGTGTGTGTGAGTACTTGTGTGTGAGAGTGTGTGATGAGAGTGTGTGTGTGTGTGTGTGTGTGTGTATGTGTGTGTGTATGTAGCAGTGCGCGTGCGAGGTGAGTGTGAGGACCTGGACAGTGTGTGTGTGTGTACTGTGTGTGTGTGTGTGTGAGTGTGTGAGTGTGTGTGAGAGTGTGTGATAGAGTGTGAGTGTGAGTGTGTGTGTGTGTGTGTGTGTGTGTGTGAGAGTCATGTGAGTGAGAGTGTGAGTGTGAGTGTGTGTGTGTGTGTGTGTGTGTGTGTGTGTGTGTGTGTGTGTGTGTGTGAGTGTGAATGTGTGAGAGTGTGTGAGTGAGAGTGTGAGTATTGTGTGTGTGTGTGTGTGTGTGTGTGTGTGTGTGTGTGTGTGTGAGTGTGTGAGTGTGTGTGAGAGGGGTGTGAGTGAGAGTGTGAGTGTGAGTGTGTGTGTGTGTGTGTGTGTGTGTGTGTGTGTGTGTGTGTGTGTGCGTTGTACCCTGTGTGTGCCAAGGCAACGTATGAGTGTGAGTGTGAGTGTGAGTGTGAGTGTGTGTGTGTGTGTGTGTATGAACCCTTCTGTCCGTGTGTGCACTGTGCGCGTGAGTGTGAGTGTGTGTGTGTGTGTGCGTGTGAGTGTGTGTGTGTGTGTGTGTGTGTGTGTGTGTGTGTGTGTGTGTGCGCGTCGTGTGTGTGTGTGTGCGTGTGTGTGTGGTCGTGGGAAGGAAAGTAGAGATGGAGAGGTAGTGTTGTTTGTTGTTTGACTTCAAACCCCCCCGGTTGTCGTCTGCCATAGACGTTAGTTTTGCACTTCACACGACTTTAAAAAGGGCCGACTGTCTTCAGCACCGAGAAGGTGTCTCTCAGCGATGTTGTCGTTTTCACAAAGACAGTTCAAAGATAAAGCTTGAGTCAGAGAATTGCCGTCTCTTGAAGACTGTAACAATGGGTGGTGAGAGGTATGATCCATGGCTTTAAGGAGGGAGGGAGAGAGAGAGGCAGAGAGAGAGAGAGACAGAGAGGGGGTGGGAGAGAGAGAGAGGGTGAGAGAGAGAGAGAGAGACCCTAGAGAGAGAGATGAGAGAGAGAGAGAGAGAGAGAGAGAGAGAGAGAGAGAGAGAGAGAGAGAGAGAGAGAGAGGGGGGGAGGGAGAGAGAGAGAGAGAGACAGGGAGGGATTTAGTTCTCAGGATTGTCAGACTCTGTTTCCCTGCTGCACAAAATCACTGGTGGAGTCAGCTAATGAGAGGAATACACAGAGCAACAATACAGTATATAGTCAGATAATGAGAGGAATACACAGAGCAACAATACAGTATATAGTCAGATAATGAGAGGAATACACAGAGCAACAATACAGTATATAGTCAGATAATGAGAGGAATACACAGAGCAACAATACAGTATATAGTCAGATAATGAGATGAATACAGAGAGCAACAATACAGTATATAGTCAGATAATGAGATGAATACACAGAGCAACAATACAGTATAGAGTCAGATAATGAGATGAATACAGAGAGCAACAATACAGTATATAGTCAGATAATGAGATGAATACACAGAGCAACAATACAGTATAGAGTCAGAAAATGAGATGAATACACAGAGCAACAATACAGTATATAGTCAGATAATGAGAGGAATACACAGAGCAACAATACAGTATAGAGTCAGATAATGAGAGGAATTACACAGAGCAACAATACAGTATAGAGTCAGATAATGAGAGGAATTACACAGAGCAACAATACAGTATATAGTCAGATAATGAGAGGAATACACAGAGCAACAATACAGTATACAGTCAGATAATGAGATGAATACACAGAGCAACAATACAGTATATAGTCAGATAATGAGATGAATACACAGAGCAACAATACAGTATATAGTCAGATAATGAGATGAATACACAGAGCAACAATACAGTATATAGTCAGATAATGAGATGAATACACAGAGCAACAATACAGTATATAGTCAGCTAATGAGAGGAATACACAGAGCAACAATACAGTATATAGTCAGATAATGAGAGGAATACTCAGGGTAGCAATACAGTATATAGTCAGATAATGAGAGGAATACACAGAGCAACAATACAGTATAGAGTCAGATAATGAGAGGAATTACACAGAGCAACAATACAGTATAGAGTCAGATAATGAGAGGAATTACACAGAGCAACAATACAGTATATAGTCAGATAATGAGAGGAATACACAGAGCAACAATACAGTATACAGTCAGATAATGAGATGAATACACAGAGCAACAATACAGTATATAGTCAGATAATGAGATGAATACACAGAGCAACAATACAGTATACAGTCAGATAATGAGAGGAATTACACAGAGCAACAATACAGTATACAGTCAGATAATGAGATGAGTACACAGAGCAACAATACAGTATACAGTCAGATAATGAGAGGAATACACAGAGCAACAATAAAGTATAGAGTCAGATAATGAGATGAATACACAGAGCAACAATACAGTATATAGTCAGATAATGAGAGGAATTACACAGAGCAACAATACAGTATACAGTCAGATAATGAGAGGAATACACAGAGCAGCAATACAGTATATAGTCAGATAATGAGAGGAATACACAGAGCAACAATACAGTATATAGTCAGATAATGAGAGGAATACACAGAGCAACAATACAGTATATAGTCAGATAATGAGAGGAATACACAGAGCAACAATACAGTATATAGTCAGATAATGAGATGAATACACAGAGCAACAATGCAGTATATAGTCAGATAATGAGAGGAATACACAGAGCAACAATACAGTATATAGTCAGATAATGAGAGGAATACACAGAGCAACAATACAGTATATAGTCAGATAATGAGAGGAATACACAGAGCAACAATACAGTATATATTCAGATAATGAGAGGAATACACAGAGCAACAATACAGTATATAGTCAGATAATGAGAGGAATACACAGAGCAGCAATACAGTATATAGTCAGATAATGAGAGGAATTACACAGAGCAACAATACAGTATATAGTCAGATAATGAGATGAATACACAGAGCAACAATACAGTATATAGTCAGATAATGAGAGGAATACACAGAGCAACAATACAGTATATATTCAGATAATGAGAGGAATACACAGAGCAACAATACAGTATATAGTCAGATAATGAGAGGAATACACAGAGCAGCAATACAGTATAGAGTCAGATAATGAGAGGAATACACAGAGCAACAATACAGTATATAGTCAGATAATGAGAGGAATTACACAGAGCAACAATACAGTATATAGTCAGATAATGAGAGGAATACACAGAGCAACAATACAGTATATAGTCAGATAATGAGGGAAATTACACAGAGCAACAATACAGTATATAGTCAGATAATGAGAGGAATACACAGAGCAGCAATACAGCATACAGTCAGATAATGACATGAATACACAGAGCAACAATACAGTATATAGTCAGATAATGAGAGGAATACACAGAGCAACAATACAGTATATAGTCAGATAATGAGGGGAATTACACAGAGCAACAATACAGCATATAGTCAGATAATGAGAGGAATACACAGAGCAGCAATACAGTATACAGTCAGATAATGAGATGAATACACAGAGCAGCAATACAGTATACAGTCAGCTCAGAGAGGAATACACAGAGCAACAATACAGTATATATTCAGATAATGAGAGGAATACACAGAGCAGCAATACAGTATACATTCAGATAATGAGATGAATACACAGAGCAGCAATACAGTATACAGTCAGCTCAGAGAGGAATACACAGAGCAACAATACAGTATAGAGTCAGCTCAGAGAGGAATACACAGAGCAACAATACAGTATATAGTCAGATAATGAGAGGAATACACAGAGCAACAATACAGTATACAGTCAGATAATGAAGAGGAATACACAGAGCAACAATACAGTATAGAGTCAGCTCAGAGAGGAATACACAGAGCAACAATACAGTATACAGTCAGATAATGAAGAGGAATACACAGAGCAACAATACAGTATACAGTCAGATAATGAAGAGGAATACACAGAGCAACAATACAGTATATATTCAGATAATGAGAGGAATACACAGAGCAACAATACAGTATATAGTCAGATAATGAGATGAATACACAGAGCAACAATACAGTATATAGTCAGATAATGAGAGGAATACACAGAGCAACAATACAGTATATAGTCAGATAATGAGATGAATACACAGAGCAACAATACAGTATATAGTCAGATAATGAGAGGAATACACAGAGCAACAATACAGTATACAGTCAGATAATGAAGAGGAATACACAGAGCAACAATACAGTATATAGTCAGATAATGAGATGAATACACAGAGCAACAATACAGTATAGAGTCAGATAATGAGAGGAATACACAGAGCAACAATACAGTATAGAGTCAGCTCAGAGAGGAATACACAGAGCAACAATACAGTATATAGTCAGATAATGAGAGGAATACACAGAGCAACAATACAGTATACAGTCAGATAATGAAGAGGAATACACAGAGCAACAATACAGTATAGAGTCAGCTCAGAGAGGAATACACAGAGCAACAATACAGTATACAGTCAGATAATGAAGAGGAATACACAGAGCAACAATACAGTATACAGTCAGATAATGAAGAGGAATACACAGAGCAACAATACAGTATATAGTCAGATAATGAGAGGAATACACAGAGCAACAATACAGTATATAGTCAGCTAATGAGAGGAATACACAGAGCAACAATACAGTATACAGTCAGATAATGAGATGAATACACAGAGCAACAATACAGTATATAGTCAGATAATGAGATGAATACACAGAGCAACAATACGGTATACAGTCAGATAATGAGAGGAATTACACAGAGCAACAATACAGTATACAGTCAGATAATGAGATGAGTACACAGAGCAACAATACAGTATATAGTCAGATAATGAGAGGAATACACAGAGCAACAATACAGTATATAGTCAGATAATGAGAGGAATACACAGAGCAACAATACAGTATATAGTCAGATAATGAGAGGAATACACAGAGCAACAATACAGTATATAGTCAGATAATGAGATGAGTACACAGAGCAACAATACAGTATATAGTCAGATAATGAGATGAATACACAGAGCAACAATACAGTATATAGTCAGATAATGAGATGAGTACACAGAGCAACAATACAGTATATAGTCAGATAATGAGATGAATACACAGAGCAGCAATACAGTATATAGTCAGATAATGAGAGGAATACACAGAGCAACAATACAGTATATAGTCAGATAATGAGAGGAATACACAGAGCAACAATACAGTATACAGTCAGATAATGAGATGAGTACACAGAGCAACAATACAGTATATAGTCAGATAATGAGAGGAATTACACAGAGCAACAATACAGTATATAGTCAGATAATGAGAGGAATTACACAGAGCAACAATACAGTATATAGTCAGATAATGAGAGGAATACACAGAGCAACAATACAGTATATAGTCAGATAATGAGAGGAATACACAGAGCAACAATACAGTATATAGTCAGATAATGAGAGGAATACACAGAGCAACAATACAGTATATAGTCAGATAATGAGAGGAATACACAGAGCAACAATACAGTATATAGTCAGATAATGAGAGGAATTACACAGAGCAACAATACAGTATATAGTCAGATAATGAGAGGAATTACACAGAGCAACAATACAGTATATAGTCAGATAATGAGAGGAATACACAGAGCAACAATACAGTATATAGTCAGATAATGAGATGAATACACAGAGCAACAATACAGTATATAGTCAGATAATGAGATGAATACACAGAGCAACAATACAGTATATAGTCAGCTAATGAGAGGAATACACAGAGCAACAATACAGTATACAGTCAGATAATGAGATGAATACACAGAGCAACAATACAGTATATAGTCAGATAATGAGATGAATACACAGAGCAACAATACAGTATACAGTCAGATAATGAGAGGAATTACACAGAGCAACAATACAGTATACAGTCAGATAATGAGATGAGTACACAGAGCAACAATACAGTATATAGTCAGATAATGAGAGGAATACACAGAGCAACAATACAGTATATAGTCAGATAATGAGAGGAATACACAGAGCAACAATACAGTATACAGTCAGATAATGAGATGAGTACACAGAGCAACAATACAGTATATAGTCAGATAATGAGATGAATACACAGAGCAACAATACAGTATATAGTCAGATAATGAGATGAGTACACAGAGCAACAATACAGTATATAGTCAGATAATGAGATGAGTACACAGAGCAACAATACAGTATATAGTCAGCTAATGAGATGAGTACACAGAGCAACAATACAGTATATAGTCAGATAATGAGAGGAATTACACAGAGCAACAATACAGTATATAGTCAGATAATGAGAGGAATACACAGAGCAACAATACAGTATATAGTCAGATAATGAGAGGAATACACAGAGCAACAATACAGTATATAGTCAGATAATGAGAGGAATACACAGAGCAACAATACAGTATATAGTCAGATAATGAGATGAATACACAGAGCAACAATACAGTATATAGTCAGATAATGAGATGAATACACAGAGCAACAATACAGTATATAGTCAGCTAATGAGAGGAATACACAGAGCAACAATACAGTATACAGTCAGATAATGAGATGAATACACAGAGCAACAATACAGTATATAGTCAGATAATGAGAGGAATACACAGAGCAACAATACAGTATAGAGTCAGATAATGAGATGAATACACAGAGCAACAATACAGTATATAGTCAGATAATGAGATGAATTACACAGAGCAACAATACAGTATATAGTCAGATAATGAGATGAGTACACAGAGCAACAATACAGTATACAGTCAGTTAATGAGTGGAATACACAGAGCAACAATACAGTATATAGTCAGATAATGAGAGGAATACACAGAGCAACAATACAGTATATAGTCAGATAATGAGAGGAATACACAGAGCAACAATACAGTATATAGTCAGATAATGAGATGAATACACAGAGCAACAATACAGTATATAGTCAGATAATGAGATGAATACCTGAGCAACAATACAGTATATAGTCAGATAATGAGAGGAATACACAGAGCAACAATACAGTATATAGTCAGATAATGAGAGGAATACACAGAGCAACAATAAAGTATAGAGTCAGATAATGAGATGAATACACAGAGCAACAATACAGTATACAGTCAGATAATGAGATGAATACACAGAGCAACAATACAGTATATAGTCAGATAATGAGATGAATACACAGAGCAACAATACAGTATAGAGTCAGATAATGAGAGGAATACTCAGGGTAGCGTCTTGTTTTCGTCCAACCTGTACCTGGTACCAATACAGTATAGAGTCAGATAATGAGAGGAATACTCAGGGTAGCGTCTTGTTTTCGTCCAACCTGTACCTGGTACCAATACAGTATAGAGTCAGATAATGAGAGGAATACTCAGGGTAGCGTCTTGTTTTCGTCCAACCTGTACCTGGTACCAATACAGTATAGAGTCAGATAATGAGAGGAATACTCAGGGTAGCAATACTTAGAGTCAGATTTACTCAGGGTAGCGTCTTGTTTTCAACCTGTACCTGGTACCAATACAGTATAGAGTCAGATAATGAGAGGAATACTCAGGGTAGCGTCTTGTTTTCGTCCAACCTGTACCTGGTACCAATACAGTATAGAGTCAGATAATGAGAGGAATACTCAGGGTAGCGTCTTGTTTTCGTCCAACCTGTACCTGGTACCAATACAGTATGAGTCAGATAATGAGAGGAATACTCAGGGTAGCGTGAACCTGTACCTGGTACCAATACAGTATAGAGTCAGATAATGAGAGGAATACTCAGGGTAGCGTCTTGTTTTCGTCCAACCTGTACCTGGTACCAATACAGTATATAGTCAGATAATGAGAGGAATACTCAGGGTAGCGTCTTGTTTTCGTCCAACCTGTACCTGGTACCAATACAGTATATAGTCAGATAATGAGAGGAATACTCAGGGTAGCGTCTTGTTTTCGTCCAACCTGTACCTGGTACCATACGTATATGTCATCATTCACCCTTGAATGACACACGAACACGTCCATGTCTCAGAAGGCTTGTTAAAAACGATGATTTAAACCATGTCCTGACCTTCATCTGCTCTGATTGACGTGGTTTGAACAAGTGACATCGATAAGGGCTCGTAGCCTTCACCTGGATGTAGCTGGTCAGTGTAGACTTCCATAAAACATGTTTTTCAACTGATACCGGACGACTTTCAGACAGATATAGAGATATACTCATGGGCCCTATTCCAGTCAAACATACCAATAGGGCCCTGGTCAAAATTTTGTTTAACCAGGTTTTTTATTTTATTTTATTTTTTATTTCACCTTTATTTAACCAGGTAGGCTAGTTGAGAACACCTTTATTTAACCAGGTGGGCTAGTTGAGAACAAGTTCTCATTTGCAACTGCGACCTGGCCAAGATAAAGCATAGCAGTGTGAGCAGACAACACAGAGTTACACATGGAGTAAACAATTAACAAGTCAATAACACAGTAGGAAAAAAGGGGAGTCTATATACATTGTGTGCAAAAGGCATGAGGAGGTAGGCGAATAATTACAATATTGCAGATTAAACACAGGAGTGATAAATGACCAGATGGTCATGTACAGGTAGAGATATTGATGTGCAAAAGAGCAGAAAAGTAAATAAATAAAAACAGTATGGGGATGAGGTAGGTAAAAATGGGTGTGCTATATCGAGAATAGGGGACAGTTTGGTACTCAACCCATGTTATGATTATAACAGAGTATAAAGTGCATACATTTTTGGTATTTGCATGTGATGACTGCTGGAATTGAACTCTCAACACCTTGGTGTTGCTAACTAGCTTCATGCTCTTTCCAACTGAGACACACCGCTGTCAGATTCACTTACTGGGGAGGTGAGGAGAGGGGAAGGAAGGGTCTGGTGGGTTTACTAATCATTAATGAACACAGTCAACAGCATGGTGGGCAGCTGCGTCGTGTGTGTGTGTGTGTGTTTGTGTGTGTGTGTGTGTGTGTGTGTGTGTGTGTGTGTGTGTGTGTGTGTGTGTGTGTGTGTGTGTGTGTGTGTGTGTGTGTGTGTGTGTGTGTGTGTGTGTGTGTGTGTGTGTGTGTTGAAAGGGAAGTGATGTGGGTCCTGATCCAGGCCAACAGGTTCCATCTGACATCACCGTCGGTATCAAGGACAGCCAGTGGACTTCAAGTTTATCCTGCCTGTGCCAACATCACGTCAACACACACACACACACACACACACACACACACACACACACACACACACACACACACACACACACACACACACACACACACACAGAGCGACACAATCCTCTCATCAACTGGTCTACTGGTGCCCTCATGGGCTGGAGTCCGTTCTACCACGGCCAATGTCTATAGTGCTTCAACACCTGCATTGCTTTCTGTTTGGGGGATTTTAGGCTGGGTTTCTGTACAGCACTCTGTGACATCAGCTAATGTAAGAAGGGCTTTATAAATACATTTGATTTGATTTGATTGAAGTCAGTGCAGCCTTCCCCGGGAAGTCATCCTGGGGGCCTCGGAGGGTGCCCCCGGACCTCCCCGCCATTCCTGCGGAGTACCAGGACCTTCGGGAGGTGTTCAGTAAGGCCCGGGCCACTTCGCTACCGCAGCACCGACCATATGACTGTGTGGATGGACCTTCTCCCGAGCACCACTCCTCTCCGGGGACGACTGCACTCGCTGTCGGGGACCTGAGACCAAGGCTATGGACACCAACATTGGGGACTCCCTAGCTGCAGGGTTTATACGTCCTTCGTCCTCTCTCGCCGGTGCAGGACTCTTCGTTGTGGAGAAGCAGGACAAGACCCTGCGCCCCGTGCATCGACCGCCGCTGACTCGATGACATCACGGTGAAGAACCGCTACCCGCTTCAACCTGGTGCGGATACGGGAGGGGCGGGCGGGGGGGGGGCGAGTGGAAGACCGTCCTTCAACATGGCCGGCGGCCCACTCTGAGTATTTAGTCACGCCGTTCGGCCTCGCCAACGCCCCTGCTGTGTTCCACGCTCTGGTCAATGATGTTCTCCGAGACATGTTGAATGATGAACCGGTTCGTCTTCATTGATGACATCCTCGTCTTCTCCAGCTCCCTCTCCCCAAGCTCCACGTCCGACAGGTTCTTCAATGCCTCTTGGAGAAGCAGCTGTTTGCCTCCTGGAGAAGCAGCTGTTTGTCTCCTGGAGAACCAGCTGTTTGTCTCCTGGAGAACCAGCTGTTTGTCTCCTGGAGAACCAGCTGTTTGTCTCCTGGAGAACCAGCTGTTTGTCTTCTGGAGAACCAGCTGTTTGTCTCCTGGAGAACCAGCTGTTTGTCTCCTGGAGAACCAGCTGTTTGTCTCCTGGAGAACCAGCTGTTTGTCAAGGCAGAGAACCAGCTGTTTGTCTCCTGGAGAACCAGCTGTTTTTCTCCTGGAGAACCAGCTGTTTGTCTCCTGGAGAAACAGCTGTTTGTCAAGGCAGAGAACCAGCTTTTTGTCTCCTGGAGAACCAGCTGTTTGTCTCCTAGAGAACCAGCTGTTTGTCTCCTGGAGAACCAGCTGTTTGCCTCCTGGAGAACCAGCTCTTTGTCTCCTGGAGAACCAGCTCTTTGTCTCCTAGAGAACCAGCTGTTTGTCTCCTAGAGAACCATCTGTTTGTCTCCTGGAGAACCAGATGCCTGTCTCCTGGAGAACCATCTGTTTGTCTCCTGGAGAACCAGATGCCTGTCTCCTGGAGAACCATCTGTTTGTCTCCTGGAGAACCAGCTGTTTGTCTCCCGGAGAACCAGCTGTTTGTCTCCTGGAGAACCAGCTGTTTGTCTCCTGGAGAACCAGCTGCTTGTCAAGGCAGAGAAGTGTGAGTTCCATTGCTCCACCATCCCTTTTCTGAGGTACATCATCTCTCTGCTGGGAGTGTCCAGGTGGATCCTGGGAAGGTGAGAGCAGTAGTTGATTGGCCCCAGCCTTTGTCCAGGGTGCAGCTGCAATGCAACCTGGGGGTTTGGCCAACTTCTATTGCCGCTTCATCCAGGGATACAGCACCCTGGCTTCCCCCCTGTCACTTCTCCCAAGGTCCCGTTTCCCCTGCTGCTGACCCGGGTGTTCCGGAACCTCAAATTACTGCATCAACACAGCTCCCATCCCGGTTCATCTCGTCAGTTCATGGTGGAGGCCAATGAGTCTGATGTAGGAGATGGGGGCGGTCCTGTCCCAGCATTCTGCCCTGGCCCTGAAGCTACATCCCTGTGCTTTCTTCCCCCATCGCCTCAACGCCACGGAGAAAAACGACAATGTGAAGATGGCGTTGGAGGAATGGCGGCACTGGCTGGAAGGGGGCGGAACATCCGTTCATAGGGCCGACAAAATCTGGAGTATCTCCGCACCGCCAAACGCCTCCACTTCAGGCAAGCTAGACGGGCCCTGCTGTTCACAAGCTGTTTTAACCGCAAACCCCTTGTTTTTTTCCCCCAACACCACTTTCCATTCATTTGTATTACAAACCCTTATGCCAGATTGAGTCAAAGGCTTTTTTTTTTATTCAACAAAGAAGATCTTGCCTTTGATTTTGATTTTTTTTTTTGTCAATTAGGGTGAATACGTGGTCTGTTGTACGGTAATTTGGTCGAAAGCCCATTTGACATTTGCTCAGTACATTGTTTTTCGCTGCCGAAATATTCAAGTCTGCTGTTAATGATAATGCAGAGGATTTTCCCAATGTTACTGTTGACCCATATCCCACTGTAGTTATTGAGGTCAAATTTGTCTCCACTTCAGTTCAACATATTGGGGGAAAACACTAGAGCTGAGGGTGATGTTAAAGAGTTTAAAGTATAGCCAATTGGAATTTGTGGTATGTATATTTTATCATTTCATTTTTTTACCTTTATTTAACCAGGCAAGTCAGTTAAGAACACATTCTTATTTTCAATGACGGCCTGGGAACAGTGGGTTAACTGCCTGTTCAGGGGAACAACAGATTTGTACCTTGTCAGCTCGGGGGTTTGAACTCGCAACCTTCCGGTTACTAGTCCAACACTCTAACCACTAGGCTACGCATTGAGGACACCATCAACACCACAGGGATTTTGGGGGTTTGAGATGTTTGTATTTTGTCCTGCAGTTCATTCAGAGTAATTAATCCAGTGGGTTCTGGTCGTCTTTA
>NW_026285148.1:15000-30000 GCF_023373465.1 Oncorhynchus keta | reverse complement strand
TTTGCTCTGTTTTTTTGTTAATTCTTTCCAATGTGTTAAGTAATTATCTTTTTGTTTTCTCATGATTTGGTTGGGTCTAATTGTGCTGTTGTCCTGGGGCTCTGTAGGGTGTGTTTGTGTTTGTGAACAGAGCCCCAGGACCAGTTTGCTTAGGGGACTCTTCTCCAGGTTCATCTCTCTGTTTGTGATGGCTTTGTTATGGAAGGTTTGTGAATCGCTTCCTTTTAGGTGGTTGTAGAATTTAATGGCTCTTTTCTGGATTTTGACAATTAGTGGGTATCGGCCTAATTCTGCTCTGCATGCATTATTTGGTGTTTTACGTTGTACACGGAGGATATTTTTGCAGAATTCTGCGTGCAGAGTCTCAATTTGGTGTTTGTCCCATTTTGTGAAGTCTTGGTTGGTGAGCGGACCCCAGACCTCACAACCATAAAGGGCAATGGGCTCTATGACTGATTCAAGTATTTTTAGCCAAATCCTAATTGGTATGTTGAAATTTATGTTTCTTTTGATGGCATAGAATGCCCTTCTTGCCTTGTCTCTCAGATCGTTCACACCTTTGTGGAAGTTACCTGTGGCGCTGATGTTTAGGCCAAGGTATGTATAGTTTTTGTGTGCTCTAGGGCAACAGTGTCGAGATGGAATTTGTATTTGTGGTCCTGGTGACTCGACCTTTTTGGAACACCATTATTTTGGTCTTACTGAGATTTACTGTCAGGGCCCAGGTCTGACAGAATCTGTGCATAAGATCTAGGTGCTGCTGTAGGCCCTCCTTGGTTGGTGACAGAAGCACCAGATCATCAGCAAACAGCAGACATTTGACTTCGGATTCTAGCAGGGGGAGGCCGGGTGCTGCAGACTTTTCTAGTGCCCGCGCCAGTTCGTTGATATATATGTTGAAGAGGGTGGGGCTTAAGCTGCATCCCTGTCTAACCCCACGACCCTGTGTGAAGAAATGTGTGTGTTTTTTGCCAATTTTAACCGCACACTTGTTGTTTGTGTACATGGATTTTATAATGTCGTATGTTTTACCCCCAAACACCACTTTCCATCAGTTTGTACAGCAGACCCTCATGCCAAATTGAGTTGAAGGCTTTCTTGAAATCAACAAAGCATGAGAAGACTTTGCCTTTGTTTTGGTTTGTTTGGTTGTCAATTAAGGTGTGCAGGGTGAATACATGGTCTGTTGTACGGTAATTTGGTAAAAAGCCAATTTGACATTTGCTCAGTACATTGTTTTCATTGAGGAAATGTACGAGTCTGCTGTTAATAATAATGCAGAGGATTTTCCCAAGGTTACTGTTGACACATATTCCACGGTAGTTATTGGGGTCAAATTTGTCTCCACTTTTGTGGATTGGGGTGATCAGTCCTTGGTTCCAAATATTGGGGAAGATGCCAGAGCTAAGTATGATGTTAAAGAGTTTTAGTATAGCCAGTTGGAATTTGTTGTCTGTATATTTGATCATTTCATTGAGGATACCATCGACACCACAGGCCTTTTTGGGTTGGAGGGTTTTTATTTTGTCCTGTAACTCATTCAATGTAATTGGAGAATCCAGTGGTTCTGGTAGTCTTTAATAGTTGATTCTAAGATCTGTAGTTGATCATGTATATGTTTTTGCTCTTTGTTCTTTGTTATAGAACCAAAAAGATTGGAGAAGTGGTTTACCCAGACATCTCCATTTTGGATAGATAATTCTTCGTGTTGTTGTTTGTTTAGTGTTTTCCAATTTTCCCAGAAGTGGTTAGAGTCTATGGATTCTTCAATTGCATTGAGCTGATTTCTGACATGCTGTTCCTTCTTTTTCCGTAGTGTGTTTCTGTATTGTTTTAGTGATTCACCATAGTGAAGGCGTAGACTCAGGTTTTCCGGGTCTCTATGTTTTTGGTTGGACAGGTTTCTCAATTTCTTTCTTAGATTTTTGCATTCCTCATCAAACCATTTGTCATTATTGTTAATTTTCTTCGGTTTTCTATTTGAGATTTTTAGATTTGATAGGGAAGCTGAGAGGTCAAATATACTGTTAAGATTTTCTACTGCCAAGTTTACACCTTCACTATTACAGTGGAACGTTTTACCCAGGAAATTGTCTAAAAGGGATTGAATTTGTTGTTGCCTAATTGTTTTTTTGGTAGGTTTCCAAACTGCATTCCTTCCACCTATAGCATTTCTTAATGTTACTCAGTTCCTTTGGCTTTGATGCCTCGTGGTTGAGTATTGCTCTGTTTAAGTAGACTGTGATTTTGCTGTGGTCTGATAGGGTGTTAGTGGACTGACTGTGAACGCTCTGAGAGATTCTGGGTTGAGGTCAGTGATAAAGTAGTCTACAGTACTACTGCCAAGAGATGAGCTATAGGTGTACCTACCATAGAGTCCCCTCGAAGCCTACCGTTGACTATGTACATACCCAGCGTGCGACAGAGCTGCAGGAGTTGTGACCCGTTTTTGTTGGTTATGTTGTCATAGTTGTGCCTAGGGGGCATATGTGGGAGGGATGCTGTCACCTCCAGGCAGATGTTTGTCCCCCTGTGTGCTGAGGGTGTCAGGTTCTTGTCCGGTTCTGGCATTTAGGTCGCCACAGACTAGTACATGTCCCTGGGCCTGGAAATGATTGATTTCGCCCTCCAGGATGGAGAAGCTGTCTTCATTAAAATATGGGGATTCTAGTGGGGGATATAGGTAGCACACAGGAGGACATTTTTCTCTGTTAGGATAATTTCCTTTTGAATTTCTAGCCAAATGTAGAATGTTCCTGTTTTGATTAATTTAATGGAGTGAGTTAGGTCTGCTCTATACCAAATTAGCATACCCCTGAGTGTCAATATCGACTCCTACCCACACATCTCTCTCTCCCTCTCTCTCTGTCCCTATCTTCTCCTACCCCCTCATCTCTCTCCCTCTCTCTATCTCTGTCCCTATCTTCTCCTACCCCCACCTCTCTCTCTCTCTGTCCCTCCTCCTCTCTCTCTCTCCCTCTCTCTCTCTCTCTCTCTCTCTCTCTCTCTCTCTCTCTCTCTCTCTCCTCTCCCTCCCCCCTCCCTCCGTCTCTGTCTCTGTCTCTCTCTCTCTCTCTCTCTCTCTCTCTCTCTCTCCCTCCCTCCCTCCCTGTCTCTGTCTCTGTCTCTCTCTCTCTCTCTCTCTCTCTCTCTCTCTCTCTCTCTCTGTCTCTCTCTCTCTCCCTCCCTCCCTCCTCTCCCTCTGTCTCTCCTCTCTCTCTCTGTCTCTGTCTCTCTCTCTCTCTCTCTCTCTCTCTCTCTCTCTCTCTCTCTGTCTCTCTCTCTCTCTCTGCTCTCTCCCTCCCTCCCTCCCTCCTCTGTCTCTGTCTCTGTCTCTGTCTCTGTCTCTGTCTCTCTCTCCTCTCTCTCCTCTCTCCTCTCTCTCTCTCTCTCTCTCTCCCTCTCCCTCCCTCCCTCTCCCTCTCTCTCTCTCTCTCTCTCTCTCTCTCTCTCTCTCTCTCTCTCTCCCTCCTCCCCTCTCTCTCTCTCTCTCCTCTCTCTCTCTCTCTCCCTCCCTCCCTCCCTCTCTCTCTCTCTCTCTCTCTCTCTCTCTCTCTCTCTCTCTCTCTCTCTCTCTCTCTCTCTCTCCTCTCTCTCTCCCTCCCTCCCTCCCTCCCTCCCTCCCTCCCTCTCTCTGCTACATGGTGTAGTCTTCAGGGTTGTGTCTCGCCTGCTCCTTATGTATGCATGGTCAAGCAGCGCAGGCAGCAGCCTCGTTCGTCTCATTAGGTGAGGAGACAGAAAGAAGTATGGTTCCCCCTGAAATACGTGCCCTTGCCTCCACCTGGGGCAAGTGGAATGAAAGCTAACCATATTGAGAGGCTGCCTGTGATTGATTTGCCCGTTCGGGAGCATCGGCAGCAGGGGCGACCTGCGAGAACCTGTAGAAGTTGGCGTTTTCTGACTCTAGTAGTTGTTTTGTTTTTGTTTGCATCGTCATTAGTCTGGTATTGCGGTTGTCATCGGACATAACAGAAAGGCCAGACTGATATTAAATGGTCTTTAGGAGTTTGTTGTTCCGTATTTATGCTTCATTATATCACACCCTTGGGGAAATACCAGCTTAAGATGGGTAGACGGTAGAGAGAGAGATTTGAATCAGTCTAGGAAGAAACACAGTTTATTAATTCTAGGTCATTATAGATTTAACACCCACCTCTGAGGAACCACCACTCTCTGGCTCTTCAGGAAGAAACGCAGTGAATTAATTCTAGGTCATTATAGATTTAACACCCACCTCTGAGGAACCACCACTCTCTGGCTCTTCAGGAAGAAACACAGTGAATTAATCTAGGTGAGCCAGAGAGTGGTGGTTCCTCAGTGCCTGGGTGTTAAATCTATAATGATCTAGATTAATTCACTGCGTTTCTTCCTGAAGAGCCAGAGAGTGGTGGTTCCTCTTTCTGGTCCACTGTGGGAATTGAACCCACAACCCTGGGGTTTTCAGCACCACACCCTCCCAACTGAGCCACACGGGACCAGGATATCACTCATCACCAGTGTCAGCAGTACAGGGTCTGAATATGGAGAATATGTATTAGGATTTTTATAAATTGAATGTAGTTTTCACACGGTCTGAATCTCAATTGACACCCTTTTCCCTTTACACCCTATTCCCTATTGGCCCAGGTCTAAAGTAGTGCACACTATTCCCTATTGGCCCAGGTCTAAAGTAGTGCACACTATTCCCTATTGGCCCAGGTCTAAAGTAGTGCACACTATTCCCTATTGGCCCAGGTCTAAAGTAGTGCACACTATTCCCTATTGGCCCAGGTCTAAAGTAGTGCACACTATTCCCTATTGGCCCAGGTCTAAAGTAGTGCACACTATACCCTATTGGCCCTGGTCTAAAGTAGTGCACACTATTCCCTGTTGGCCCTGGTCTAAAGTAGTGTACACTATTCCCTATTGGCCCAGGTCTAAAGTAGTGTACACTATTCCCTATTGGCCCAGGTCTAAAGTAGTGCACACTATTCCCTATTGGCCCTGGTCTAAAGTAGTGCACACTATTCCCTAATGGCCCTGGTATAAAGTAGTGCACACTATTCCCTATTGGCCCTGGTCTAAAGTAGTGCACACTATTCCCTATTGGCCCTGGTCTAAAGTAGTGCACACTATTCCCTATTGGCCCTGGTCTAAAGTAGTGCACACTATTCCCTATTGGCCCTGGTCTAAAGTAGTGCACACTATTCCCTATTGGCCCAGGTCTAAAGTAGTGCACACTATTCCCTATTGGCCCAGGTCTAAAGTAGTGCACACTATTCCCTATTGGCCCAGGTCTAAAGTAGTGCACACTATTCCCTATTGGCCCAGGTCTAAAGTAGTGCACACTATTCCCTATTGGCCCAGGTCTAAAGTAGTGCACACTATTCCCTATTGGCCCAGGTCTAAAGTAGTGTACACTATTCCCTATTGGCCCAGGTCTAAAGTAGTGTACACTATTCCCTATTGGCCCAGGTCTAAAGTAGTGCACACTATTCCCTATTGGCCCTGGTCTAAAGTAGTGCACACTATTCCCTAATGGCCCTGGTATAAAGTAGTGCACACTATTCCCTATTGGCCCTGGTCTAAAGTAGTGCACACTATTCCCTATTAGCCCTGGTCTAAAGTAGTGCACACTATTCCCTATTGGCCCTGGTCTAAAGTAGTGCACACTATTCCCTATTGGCCCTGGTCTAAAGTAGTGCACACTATTCCCTATTGGCCCAGGTCTAAAGTAGTGCACACTATTCCCTATTGGCCCAGGTCTAAAGTAGTGCACACTATTCCCTATTGGCCCAGGTCTAAAGTAGTGCACACTATTCCCTATTGGCCCAGGTCTAAAGTAGTGCACACTATTCCCTATTGGCCCAGGTCTAAAGTAGTGCACACTATACCCTATTGGCCCTGGTCTAAAGTAGTGCACACTATTCCCTGTTGGCCCAGGTCTAAAGTAGTGCACACTATTCCCTATTGGCCCAGATCTAAAGTAGTGCACACTATTCCCTATATAGTGCTAAAGTCCCTGGTCTAAAGTAGTGCACACTATTCCCTATATAGTTCTAAAGTCCCTGGTCTAAAGTAGTGCACACTATTCCCTATATAGTGCTAAAGTCCCTGGTCTAAAGTAGTGCACACTATTCCCTATATAGTGCTAAAGTCCCTGGTCTAAAGTAGTGCACACTATTCCCTATATAGTGCTAAAGTCCCTGGTCTAAAGTAGTGCACACTATTCCCTATATAGTGCTAAAGTCCCTGGTCTAAAGTAGTGCACACTATTCCCTATATAGTTCTAAAGTCCCTGGTCTAAAGTAGTGCACACTATTCCCTATATAGTGCTAAAGTCCCTGGTCTAAAGTAGTGCACACTATTTTACTGTATTTTGGCTAAAGTCCCTGGTCTAAAAGTGCATGACTATTCCCTGTATAGTGCTAAAGTCCCATGGTCTAAAGTAGTGACACTGTGTTAGCTGGCTTTAGTGTGGTAAAGGGAATGACCTGGTCTAAAGTAGTGACTATTCCCTGTATGGTGCTAAAGTCCCTGGTCTAAAGTAGGGAATGACTGTTCCCTGTGTTAGTGGCTTTAGTCCATGGGTGAAAAGGGAATGACTGTTTACTGTAGTGCTAAAGTCCATGGGTGAAAAGGGAATGACTGTTTACTGTGTAGTGGCTTTAGACCATGGTCATAAAGTAGTGCAGACTATTCCTGACACAGTGCTAAAGTCCCTGGTCAAAGTAGTGCAACATTGCTATATAGTTTAGTCCCTGGTCTAAAGTAGTTTTTTTTCCTTGATATAGTGCTAAAGTCACTGGTCTAAAGTAGTGCACCTATTCCCTATATAGTTCTAAAGTCCCTGGTCTAAATGTGATACTATTCCCCAGTATAGTGCTAAAGTCCCTGGGACAAAGTAGTGAAAACAAAAACACTATTTTACCTATATAGTGCTAAAGTCCCTGGTCTAAAGTAGTGCACTAAAATGGGAATAGGGAGCCATTTGGGATGTAGTCTGTCTGCCATATCCAGAGCCCTCAGTGTGAATATGAAACAGAAACAGTGGCCTTGGTAAAGGGAAGAGACCAAAAGATGTGGGCTGCTTCCCAAATTGCACCCTATATCCTTAGTCTCAAATGGCACCCTATTTCATAGTGCCCTGGTGAAAAGTGGTGTGCTATGTACACGCTTAGGAAAAAACACGGATATTCGGTTGTTCCCATAGGAGAACCCTTATGGTTCCAACTAGAGCCCTTTTTGGTTCCAGGTAGAACCCTCTGTGCACCGATTGCTTTGAATTCGATGCTGGCATTGAACTTGGCTTTGTAAAGCCTTGAGGTAATCTGATAACCAAAGGTTAACTTAATTAGGAATTGGGAAGTGGGGGATCCCTTTTTTTTGGTGACTATTGTAAACCAAAAAGCTGTTTACTTGCTATTAGAATATAGGTTGTGATAGCTGTAAATCCAGTTGATATTTTCATTGATTCACCCAGTAGACTAGTGCGATATTTGTGTCATGTAGGACTATCGGTATGAAAACAAAAACAACGAATTTTACCTTCAAAATCAATAACAATTGTAGCCTATAATAACGCAGGTGCATTGCAATGCGGTGACAGAATATTATTATTATTTTAGATTTAAACGTCTTTCTGTAGACCTACTTCTTCATCATCATCCTCATCATCAGCCTGCAGCTCTACCCGTAGCCTACCTGCCTTAGGAATGATGCATTTGCATCAGTCTTCAGCCTGCAGCTCTACCCGTAGCCTACCTGCGTTTCCATCAGTCTTGCTGTAACGTCCGTCGCTTAAAGATGACCAAGTTGCAGCGTGGTAGCCGTAAATTTTCTTTATTTTTTTTAAATGTCCCACCAAAAAACAATAAACGAAAAGCTGAGGAGTGCAACCCATGCAACAAACGAAGACAAAATCCCACAACTGAAGGTGGGAAAAAGGGCTGCCTAAGTATGATCCCCAATCAGAGACAACGATAGACAGCTGCCTCTGATTGGGGAACCATACTCAGGCCAACAAAGACATATAAACATAGATTTCCCACCCTAGTCACAGCCTGACCTACCAAAATAGAGAATTTAAAGGATCTCTAAGGTCAGGGCGTGACACTTGCTCGTCTATCTTCCTCAATTAAAGTAAGATATTCCAACAGATCAATCCAGCAAAACGTAACTAAATATTGCTACGTTATTTAGCTATAGTGTAGTTTTTTTTGTTGTTGTATATAATGAACACCCAGATGTGGCGTAGGTAACACAACACCATCAGACAGCGACAAGATGGCCCAGGGGGGAACCGTTTTGTGGGGCCACCTCCCCCTTGACTATTATGTGACAATACTCTTGGAGCAGTCCTGCTGATTAAAAAAGATATTTCAATATTTTCTGAGCTTCCTCTCGTTCATTTCTACCATGTTTCAATATTACAACAACAACAAAAAATATCTTGACGATACGATGTATCAATATTCCCAGATTGTTTCTCTTCCCTGGCGAATGATGCAGATAGGCGAAAACAAAACAATTAACTGCGGCCCCACACCATCATAAGGAACATCTCTGAATGCAGGGCAACACTTTTTGGCGGGAAACACAAGAGACAATGACACCGTCATAGAACACTGTGGGTTCCGTTCCAAAAGGTTCCGAGACGCTGTCCAATCAGCCACAGCCCACAGAGCTCCACTATGTCTACCTGTACCGAGACGCTGTCCAATCAGCCACAGCCCACAGAGCTCCACTATGTACCGAGACGCTGTCCAATCAGCCACAGCCCACAGAGCTCCACTATGTACCGAGACGCTGTCCAATCAGCCACAGCCCACAGAGCTCCACTATGTACCGAGACGCTGTCCAATCAGCCACAGCCCACAGAGCTCCACTATGTACCGAGACGCTGTCCAATCAGCCACAGCCCACAGAGCTCCACTATGTACCGAGACGCTGTCCAATCAGCCACAGCCCACAGAGCTCCACTATGTACCGAGACGCTGTCCAATCAGCCACAGCCCACAGAGCTCCACTATGTACCGAGACGCTGTCCAATCAGCCACAGCCCACAGAGCTCCACTATGTACCGAGACGCTGTCCAATCAGCCACAGCCCACAGAGCTCCACTATGTACCGAGACGCTGTCCAATCAGCCACAGCCCACAGAGCTCCACTATGTACCGAGACGCTGTCCAATCAGCCACAGCCCACAGAGCTCCACTATGTACCGAGACGCTGTCCAATCAGCCACAGCCCACAGAGCTCCACTATGTACCGAGACGCTGTCCAATCAGCCACAGCCCACAGAGCTCCACTATGTCTACCTGTACCGAGACGCTTTCCAATCAGCCACAGCCCACAGAGCTCCACTATGTCTACCTGTTACCGAGACGCTGTCCAATCAGCAGTGCTGAATCACGGGCAGGGTCTCAGTGTGTAGATTATTCTTCGTTCCTTGGATCGAGTTTTGTTTTGTCTTTAATGTCGTCTTTGTCGTCCTTGTCGATCGAAGGCCTTAAGTCACATCTCTTTGATGTTTGTCTTCAACGTGTAGGATTTATCTGGCGTAGTTTTCATTCGCAGTCAGCTGTTTAATCATCTTGTTACTTTCACATTGACGATGGGTATTTGAAGTGGGCCTTGATAGTGTGTTTTATAGATCTATTTCATTGCACTGCATGTACTGTTCCATTCATAGGCTAAATTAGTCAATGTAGTCTATGAATGGTTAGGATGAGCAATACATCGTACACTCCATTCCACAGACCTTTTACACCTAATATAAATCCTTATATTGTCGTGATGTTGTCTGGGGGATATTTTTGTTTGTTTGGCTACACCAACAACAACAACAACAACAAAACACCCCCCCCCTCACGCCCGCAAAATACTTCCTGTTCCACCCCCAAACTACTTCCTGCGCAACCCCCTAACTACTTCCTGCGCCACCCCCAAACTACTTCCTGGGCCACCCCTAAACTACTTCCTGCGCCACCCCCAAACTACTTCCTGCGCCACCCCCAAACTACTTCCTGCGCCACCCCCAAACTACTTCCTGCGCCACCCCCAAACTACTTCCTGCGCCACCCCCAAACTACTTCCTGCGCCACCCCCAAACTACTTCCTGCGCCACCCCAAAACTACTTCCTGCGCCACCCCCAAACTACTTCCTGCGCCACCCCCAAACTACTTCCTGCGCCACCCCCAAACTACTTCCTGCGCCACCCCCAAACTACTTCCTGCGCCACCCCCAAACTACTTCCTGCGCCACCCCGGAACTACTTCCTGCGCCACCCCCGAACTACTTCCTGCGCCACCCCCAAACTACTTCCTGTGCCACCCCGAAACTACTTCCTGCGCCACCCCCAAACTACTTCCTGCGCAACCCCCAAACTACTTCCTGCGCCACCCCCAAACTACTTCCTGCGCCACCCCCAAACTACTTCCTGCGCCACCCCCAAACTACTTCCTGTGCCACCCCGAAACTACTTCCTGGGCCACCCCAAACTACTTCCTGGGCCCACCCCAAACTACTTCCTCGCTATGCCCCCCCAAACTACTTCCTGTGCTACTTCCTGCGCCACCCCAAACTACTTCCTGTGCCACCCCTAAACTGTATGGTTTAACTACTTCCTGTATGGCGCCACCCCCAAACTACTTCCTGCGCCACCCCCAAACTACTTCCTGTGCCACCCCAAACTACTTCCTGCGCCACCCCCAAACTATGGTTTAACACTAATGTACTGTATGGTTTAACACTAATGTACTGTATGGTTTAACACTGACTGTATGGTTTAACACTAATGTACTGTATGGTTTAACACTAATGTACTGTATGGTTTAACACTAACACTAATGTACTGTATGGTTTAACACTGATGTACTGTATGGTTTAACACTAATGTAATGGATTAACACTAATGTACTGTATGGTTTAACACTAATGTACTGTATGGTTTAACACTAATGTACTGTATGGTTAACACTGTATGGTTTAACACTAATGTACTGTATGGTTTAACACTAATGTACTGTATGGTTTAACACTAATGTACTGTATGGCTTAACACTAATGTACTGTATGGCTTAACACTAATGTACTGTATGGCTTAACACTAATGTACTGTATGGCTTAACACTAATGTACTGTATGGTTTAACACTAATGTACTGTATGGCTTAACACTAATGTACTGTATGGTTTAACACTAATGTACTGTATGGTTTAACACTAATGTACTGTATGGTTTAACACTAATGTACTGTATGGTTTAACACTAATGTACTGTATGGCTTAACACTAATGTACTGTATGGTTTAACACTAATGTACTGTATGGCTTAACACTAATGTACTGTATGGCTTAACACTAATGTACTGTATGGCTTAACACTAATGTACTGTATGGCTTAACACTAATGTACTGTATGGTTTAACACTAATGTACTGTATGGTTTAACACTAATGTACTGTATGGTTTAACACTAATGTACTGTATGGTTTAACACTGATGTACTGTATGGCTTAACACTAATGTACTGTATGGATTAACACTAATGTACTGTATGGCTTAACACTAATGTACTGTATGGTTTAACACTGATGTACTGTATAGCGTAACACTAATGTACTGTATGGCTTAACTTTGTTGTACTGTATGGCTTAACTCTATATTACTGATGGTCTGGTGGGAGGTACAGAGTATTCAGAAAGTATTCAGACCCCTTGACTTTTTCCACATTTTGTTACTTGACAGCCTCATTCCAAAATTGATTAAATTGCCCCCCCGTCCTCCCCATCAATCTTCACACAATACCCCCAATGCAGTGCAGATTTCTTTGGATTTTTTTTTTAAAAACAACTGAAAAATGACATTCAACATAAGTATTCAGACCCTTTACTCAGGACTTTGTTGAAGCACCTTTGGCAGTGATCACAGCCTCGAGTCTTCTTGGGTATGACGCTACAAGCTTGGCACACCTGTATTTGGGGAGTTTCTCCCATTAATTCTCCACAGATCCTCTCAAGCTCTGTCAGGTTGGATGGGGAGCGTCTCTCCAGAGATGTTCGATTGGGTTCAAGTCCGGGCTCTGGCTGGGCATTCAGAGACTTGTCTCGATTCCACTCCTGCGTTGTCTTGGCTGTGTGCTTAGGGTCGTTGTGCTGTTGGAAGGTAAACCTTCACCCCAGTCTGAGGTCCTGAGCGCTCTGGAGCAAGTTTTTATCAAGGATCTCTCTGTATTTTCCTCTGTTCATCTTTCCCCCGATCCTGACTAGTCTCCCAGTCCCTGCCACTGAAAAACATCCCCTCAGCATGATGCTGCCACCACCATGCTTCACCGTAGGGATGGTGCCAGGTTTCCTCCAGATGTGACTCTTGGCATTCAGTCCTTTAGGTGCCTTTTGTTAAACTCCAAGCGGGCTGTCATGTGCCTTTTACTGAGGAGTGGCTTCCCTCTGGCCTCTCTACCATAAAGGCCTGATTGGTGGAGAGATAGTTGTCCTTCTGGAAGGTTCTCCCATCTCAGCAGAGGAACTCTAGAGCTCTGTCAGAGTGGCCAAAGTGGTCCCCTCCCTGACCAAGGCCCTTCTCCCCTGATTGCTCAGTTTGGCCGGGCGGCCAGCTCTAGTTAGAGTCTTGGTGGTTCCAAACTTATTCCATTTAAGAATGATGGAGACCACTGTGTTCTTGGGGACCTTCAATACTGTAGATTTGTTTTGGCACCCTTCCCAACATCTGTGCCTCGACTAAATCCTGTCTCGGAGTTCAAACCTCATTGCTTGGTTTTTGCTCTGATATGCACTGTCAGCTGTGGGACCTCATGTAGACAGGTGTGAGCCTTGCCAAAATCATGTCCAATCAATTGAATTTACCACAGGTGGACTCTAATCAAGTTGTAGAAACATCTCAAGGATGATCAATGGAAACAGGATGCACCTGCGCTCAATTTCGAGTCTCTCATCGCAAAGGGTCTGAATACTTATTGCAAATAAGGTATTTCTGTTTTGTTTTTGTTTTTTTATATAAATTTGCAAACATTTCTAAAAACCTGTTTTCCCTTTGTCATTATGGGGTTATTGTGATGTCATTATGGGGTATTGTGATGTCATTATGGGGTTATTGTGATGTCATTATGGTATTGTGATGTCATTATGGGGTATTGTGTATAAATCGATGAAGAAAATGTTTTATTTAATCCATTTTAGAATAAGGCTGTAAAGTTACAAAATGTCAAATGGGTCTGAACACTTTCCGAGGCCTCTGTCTTTACTTCCAGGTTAATAAACCTTGGGATTATCTCACTGTTGGTTTTAGGTGGGAGGTACTGTATGTGTTACCTAAACTTAAATCATTATACCGCCACAACTTCAGGCAAAGAAGTAGGAGTAGGAAGTAAGAAGTGGGAAGTAGGAAGTAGGAAGTGGGAAGTAGGAAGTAGGAAGTAGGAAGTGAGAAGTAGGAAGTAGGAAGTGGGACGTTGGAAGTGGGAACTAGGAAGTAGGAAGTAGGAAGTGGGACGTAGGAAGTTGGAAGTAGGAAGTAGGAAGTAGGAAGTTGGAAGTAGGAAGTAGGAAGTAGGAAGTGGGACATAGGAAGTAGGAAGTAGGAAGTAGGAAGTGGGACGTAGGATGTGGGAAGTAGAAAGTAGGACGTGGGACGTAGGACGTGGGAAGTAGGAAGTAGGAAGTAGGAAGTGTAGAACATCAACTTTGACTCAAGGTATAGCAGCTATGTTTCCCTTACAAATCCAATGACGTGTGAGAGAAAGAGAATGAGAGAGAGAATTTCTGACATTTATTTTCAGAAGAAATTCGTATTCTCGTTTCCTAGTTGTTACTTCATGAGTTGCATTTTATTAAAAGGCATATTCCAGTATGAGTTGATAATTGATCGCGGGGGTAAAAGTAATTTACATGTCGATATTCCCTTTTGACTCAGTACAAAACACAGCAGACAGGCATCACAACGTCCATGTTTATGGGGTAATGTGATGTCATTATGGGGTATTGTGATGTCATTATGGGGTATTGTGATGTCATTATGGGGTATTGTGATGTCATTATGGGGTATTGTGATGTAATTATGGGGTATTGTGATGTCACGCCGTCCATGTTTCATCCTCCTAGACACCTGTTAAATGTTAATCTAGAAGCCCACTTTGAAGTTGAGGTTTCCAGGTAAAACCAGGGCCCTGTGTTCCCTACAGAGTGCACTTCATTTGACCAAGGCCTATAGGGACACCCATTGGGATCTGGTCAAAAGTAGTGCACTACATAGGGAATAGGGTGTCATTTGGGACACAGTCTACCTCCACAGATGTAATAAATAAGATTCAGGGCATTTTTCTTTGAACAGCGTTCAAATAGATGTTTTCTAACCCAAGACCCATACTGCCTTTAAATTAAATATTTTTCTTCACCAGACCAATACTGCCTTTAAAAGAAGACTCTCGCTTTCATGTTCAAACCTTTTTGCCAAAAGGCCATTGGCCACAGTGTCCATTATGGATAAAGGTAATGACAGAAAGTCCTGAGTGTCCATTATAGATAAGGTTATGACAGAAAGTCCTGAGTGTCCATTATAGATAAGGTTATGACAGAAAGGCCATTGGCCTCAGTGTCCATTATAGATAAGGTTATGACAAAAAGTCCTGAGTGTCCATTATAGATAAGGTTATGACAGAAAGTCCTGAGTGTCCATTATAGATAAGGTTATGACAGAAAGGCCATTGGCCTCAGTGTCCATTATAGATAAGGTTATGACAGAAAGTCCTGAGTGTCCATTATAGATAAGGTTATGACAGAAAGGCCATTGGCCTCAGTGTCCATTATAGATAAGGTTATGACAGAAAGTCCTGAGTGTCCATTATAGATAAGGTTATGACAGAAAGTCCTGAGTGTCCATTATAGATAAGGTCATGACAGAAAGTCCTGAGTGTCCATTATAGATAAGGTCATGACAGAAAGTCCTGAGTGTCCATTATAGATAAGGTCATGACAGAAAGTCCTGAGTGTCCATTAT
>NW_026285148.1:0-12500 GCF_023373465.1 Oncorhynchus keta | reverse complement strand
GCTGTGTGCTGAGATGTTACTGCAGAATGTCTCTACTCCTCATTGGTTGAGCTGTGTGCTGAGATGTTACTGCAGAATGTCTCTATTGGTTGAGCTCCTCATTGGTTGAGCTGTGTGCTGAGATGTTACTGCAGAATGTCTCTACTCCTCATTGGTTGAGCTGTGTGCTGAGATGTTACTGCAGAATGTCTCTACTCCTCATTGGTTGAGCTGTGTGCTGAGATGTTACTGCAGAATGTCTCTACTCCTCATTGGTTGAGCTGTGTGCTGAGATGTTACTGCAGAATGTCTCTACTCCTCATTGGTTGAGCTGTGTGCTGAGATGTTATGCAGAATGTCTCTACTCCTCATTGGTTGAGCTGTGTGCTGAGATGTTATGCAGAATGTCTCTACTCCTCATTGGTTGAGCTGTGTGCTGAGATGTTACTGCAGAATGTCTCTACTCCTCATTGGTTGAGCTGTGTGCTGAGATGTTACTGCAGAATGTCTCTACCTCATTGGTTGAGCTGTGTGCTGAGATGTTACTGCAGAATGTCTCTACTCCTCATTGGTTGAGCTGTGTGCTGAGATGTTACTGCAGAATGTCTCTAATCCTCATTGGTTGAGCTGTGTGCTGAGATGCTGAGATTGGTTGAGCTGTGTTACTGTTACTGCAGAATGTCTCTACTCCTCATTGGTTGAGCTGTGTGCTGAGATGTTAGCTGCAGAATGTCTGTGTGCTGAGATGTTACTGCTACTCCTCATTGGTTGAGCTGTGTGCTGAGAGAATGTCTCTCTCTCATTGTTACTGCAGAATGTCTCTACTCCTCATTGGTTGAGCTGTGTGCTGAGATGTTACTGCAGAATGTCTCTACTCCTCATTGGTTGAGCTGTGTTGCTGAGATGTTACTGCAGAATGTCTCTACTCCTCATTGGTTGAGCTGTGTGCTGAGATACTGCAGAATGTCTCTACTCCTCATTGGTTGAGCTGTGTGCTGAGATGTTACTGCAGAATGTCTCTACTCCTCATTGGTTGAGCTGTGTGCTGAGATGTTGAGCTGAATGTCTCTACTCCTCATTGGTTGAGCTGTAGATATCTCTACTCCTCATTGGTTGAGAGCTGTAGTGCTGATCTCTACTCCTCATTGGTTGAGCTGTAATATCTCTACTCCTCATTGGTTGAGCTGTGTATCTCTGAGATTGTTGAGCTGTAGAATGTCTCTACTCCTCATTGGTTGAGCTGTGTGCTGAGTATGTTACTCCTCATTGGTTGAGCTGTATATCTCTACTCCTCATTGGTTGAGCTGTGTATCTCTACTCCTCATTGGTTGAGCTGTTATACTGCTGCTCTACTCCTCATTGGTTGAGCTGTAGTATCTCTACTCCTCATTGGTTGAGCTGTAAGTTATCTGTCTCTACTCCTCATTGGTTGAGCTGTAATATGAGATGTTGAGCTGTAGAATGTCTCTACTCCTCATTGGTTGAGCTGTGTGCTGAGATGTTACTGCAGAATGTCTCTACTCCTCATTGGTTGAGCTGTGTGCTCTAGATGTTGAGCTGCAGAATGTCTCTAATCCTCATTGGTTGAGCTGTGTGCTGAGATGTTACTGCAGAATGTCTCTACTCCTCATTGGTTGAGCTGTGTGCTGAGATTGTTGAGCTGCAGAATGTCTCTACTCCTCATTGGTTGAGCTGTAATATCTCTAGATTGGTTGAGCTGTAGAATATCTCTACTCCTCATTGGTTGAGCTGTGTGCTGAGATGTTACTGCAGAATGTCTCTACTCCTCATTGGTTGAGCTGTAGTATCTCTACTCCTCATTGAGATGTTAGCTGTAGAATGTCTCTACTCCTCATTGGTTGAGCTGTAATATCTGAGATGTTGAGCTGTAAATGTCTCTACTCCTCATTGGTTGAGCTGTGTGCTGAGATGTTACTGCAGAATGTCTCTACTCCTCATTGGTTGAGCTGTGTGCTGAGATGTTACTGCAGAATGTCTCTACTCCTCATTGGTTGAGCTGTAGTATGAGATTGTTGAGCTGTAGAATGTCTCTACTCCTCATTGGTTGAGCTGTGTGCTGAGATGTTACTGCAGAATGTCTCTACTCCTCATTGGTTGAGCTGTGTGCTGAGATGTTACTGCAGAATGTCTCTACTCCTCATTGGTTGAGCTGTGTGCTGAGATGTTACTGCAGAATGTCTCTACTCCTCATTGGTTGAGCTGTGTGCTGAGATGTTACTGCAGAATGTCTCTAATCCTCATTGGTTGAGCTGTGTGCTGAGATGTTACTGCAGAATGTCTCTACTCCTCATTGGTTGAGCTGTGTGCTGAGATGTTACTGCAGAATGTCTCTAATCCTCATTGGTTGAGCTGTGTGCTGAGATGTTACTGCAGAATGTCTCTACTCCTCATTGGTTGAGCTGTGTGCTGAGATGTTACTGCAGAATGTCTCTACTCCTCATTGGTTGAGCTGTGTGCTGAGATGTTACTGCAGAATGTCTCTACTCCTCATTGGTTGAGCTGTGTGCTGAGATGTTACTGCAGAATGTCTCTACTCCTCATTGGTTGAGCTGTGTGCTGAGATGTTACTGCAGAATGTCTCTAATCCTCATTGGTTGAGCTGTGTGCTGAGATGTTACTGCAGAATGTCTCTACTCCTCATTGGTTAAGCTGTGTGCTGAGAAGTTACTGCAGAATGTCTCTACTCCTCATTGGTTGAGCTGTGTGCTGAGATGTTACTGCAGAATGTCTCTAATCCTCATTGGTTGAGCTGTGTGCTGAGAAGTTACTGCAGAATGTCTCTAATCCTCATTGGTTGAGCTGTGTGCTGAGAAGTTACTGCAGAATGTCTCTACTCCTCATTGGTTGAGCTGTAATATCTCTACTCCTCATTGGTTGAGCTGTAATATCTCTACTCCTCATTGGTTGAGCTGTAATATCTCTACTCCTCATTGGTTGAGCTGTAGTATCTCTACTCCTCATTGGTTGAGCTGTAATATCTCTACTCCTCATTGGTTGAGCTGTAATATCTCTACTCCTCATTGGTTGAGCTGTAGTATCTCTACTCCTCATTGGTTGAGCTGTAGTGCTCTACTCCTCATTGGTTGAGCTGTAGAATCTCTACTCCTCATTGGTTGAGCTGTATGCTGAGATGTTACTGCAGAATGTCTCTACTCCTCATTGGTTGAGCTGTGTGCTGAGATGTTACTGCAGAATGTCTCTACTCCTCATTGGTTGAGCTGTGTGCTGAGAAGTTACTGCAGAATGTCTCTACTCCTCATTGGTTGAGCTGTAATATCTCTACTCCTCATTGGTTGAGCTGTGTGCTGAGAAGTTAGAATGTCTCTACTCCTCATTGGTTGAGCTGTGTATCTCTGAGATTGGTTGAGCTGAATGTCTCTACTCCTCATTGGTTGAGCTGTGTCTCTGAGATTGTTGACTGCAGAATGTCTCTACTCCTCATTGGTTGAGCTGTAATATCTCTACTCCTCATTGGTTGAGCTGTGTGCTGAGATTGTTGACTGCAGAATCTCTACTCCTCATTGGTTGAGCTGTGTGCTGAGATGTTACTGCAGAATGTCTCTACTCCTCATTGGTTGAGCTGTGTGCTGAGATGTTACTGCAGAATGTCTCTACTCCTCATTGGTTGAGCTGTGTGCTGAGATGTTACTGCAGAATGTCTCTACTCCTCATTGGTTGAGCTGTGTGCTGAGATGTTACTGCAGAATGTCTCTACTCCTCATTGGTTGAGCTGTGTGCTGAGATGTTACTGCAGAATGTCTCTACTCCTCATTGGTTGAGCTGTGTGCTGAGATGTTACTGCAGAATGTCTCTAATCCTCATTGGTTGAGCTGTGTGCTGAGATGTTACTGCAGAATGTCTCTACTCCTCATTGGTTGAGCTGTGTGCTGAGATGTTACTGCAGAATGTCTCTACTCCTCATTGGTTGAGCTGTGTGCTGAGATGTTACTGCAGAATGTCTCTACTCCTCATTGGTTGAGCTGTGTGCTGAGATGTTACTGCAGAATGTCTCTAATCCTCATTGGTTGAGCTGTGTGCTGAGATGTTACTGCAGAATGTCTCTACTCCTCATTGGTTGAGCTGTGTGCTGAGATGTTACTGCAGAATGTCTCTACTCCTCATTGGTTGAGCTGTAATATCTCTCATTGGTTGAGCTGTGTGCTGAGAAGTTACTGCAGAATGTCTCTACTCCTCATTGGTTGAGCTGTAGATACTGCAGAATGTCTCTACTCCTCATTGGTTGAGCTGTAGATCTCTACTCCTCATTGGTTGAGCTGTGTGCAGAATGTCTCTACTCCTCATTGGTTGAGCTGTGGTTGAGCTGTAGATCTCTACTCCTCATTGTTACTGCAGTATCTCTACTCCTCATTGGTTGAGCTGTAGATGTATCTCTACTCCTCATTGGTTGAGCTGTGTGCTGAGATTGTTACTGCAGAATGTCTCTACTCCTCATTGGTTGAGCTGTAATATCTCTACTCCTCATTGGTTGAGCTGTAATATCTCTACTCCTCATTGGTTGAGCTGTAATATCTGGTTGTGTAGAATGTCTCTACTCCTCATTGGTTGAGCTGTAATATTCTACTCCTCATTGGTTGAGCTGTCTCTACTCCTCATTGGTTGAGCTGTAATATCTCTACTCCTCATTGGTTGAGCTGTAGTATCTCTACTCCTCATTGGTTGAGCTGTAGTATCTCTACTCCTCATTGGTTGAGCTGTAGTATCTCTACTCCTCATTGGTTGAGCTGTTATCTCTACTCCTCATTGGTTGAGCTGTAGTATCTCTACTCCTCATTGGTTGAGCTGTAGTATCTCTACTCCTCATTGGTTGAGCTGTAGTATCTCTACTCCTCATTGGTTGAGCTGTAGTATCTCTACTCCTCATTGGTTGAGCTGTAATATCTCTACTCCTCATTGGTTGAGCTGTAATATCTCTACTCCTCATTGGTTGAGCTGTAATATCTCTACTCCTCATTGGTTGAGCTGTAGTATCTCTACTCCTCATTGGTTGAGCTGTAGTATCTCTACTCCTCATTGGTTGAGCTGTAGAATGTCTCTACTCCTCATTGGTTGAGCTGTAATATCTGAGATTGGTTGAGCTGTAGAATGTCTCTACTCCTCATTGGTTGAGCTGTGTGCTGAGATCTTACTCCTCATTGGTTGAGCTGTATGTCTCTACTCCTCATTGGTTGAGCTGTAGTATCTCTAGATTGGTTGAGCTGTAGTATCTCTACTCCTCATTGGTTGAGCTGTAGTATCTGAGATTGTTGAGCTGTAGTATCTCTACTCCTCATTGGTTGAGCTGTAATATCTCTAGATTGGTTGAGCTGTAATATCTCTACTCCTCATTGGTTGAGCTGTAATATCTGACTCCTCATTGGTTGAGCTGTAATATCTCTACTCCTCATTGGTTGAGCTGTAGATGTTACTGCAGAATGTCTACTCCTCATTGGTTGAGCTGTGTCTACTCCTCATTGGTTAGCTGTAGAATGTCTCTACTCCTCATTGGTTGAGCTGTGTGCTGAGATGTTACTGCAGAATGTCTCTACTCCTCATTGGTTGAGCTGTGTGCTGAGATGTTACTGCAGAATGTCTCTAATCCTCATTGGTTGAGCTGTGTGCTGAGATGTTACTGCAGAATGTCTCTACTCCTCATTGGTTGAGCTGTGTGCTGAGATGTTACTGCAGAATGTCTCTAATCCTCATTGGTTGAGCTGTGTGCTGAGATGTTACTGCAGAATGTCTCTAATCCTCATTGGTTGAGCTGTGTGCTGAGATGTTACTGCAGAATGTCTCTACTCCTCATTGGTTGAGCTGTGTGCTGAGATGTTACTGCAGAATGTCTCTACTCCTCATTGGTTGAGCTGTGTGCTGAGATGTTACTGCAGAATGTCTCTACTCCTCATTGGTTGAGCTGTGTGCTGAGATGTTACTGCAGAATGTCTCTACTCCTCATTGGTTGAGCTGTGTGCTGAGATGTTACTGCAGAATGTCTCTACTCCTCATTGGTTGAGCTGTGTGCTGAGAAGTTACTGCAGAATGTCTCTACTCCTCATTGGTTGAGCTGTGTGCTGAGATGTTACTGCAGAATGTCTCTACTCCTCATTGGTTGAGCTGTGTGCTGAGATGTTACTGCAGAATGTCTCTACTCCTCATTGGTTGAGCTGTGTGCTGAGAAGTTACTGCAGAATGTCTCTACTCCTCATTGGTTGAGCTGTGTGCTGAGATACTGCAGAATGTCTCTACTCCTCATTGGTTGAGCTGTGTGCTGAGATACTGCAGAATGTCTCTACTCCTCATTGGTTGAGCTGTAATATCTCTACTCCTCATTGGTTGAGCTGTATGTTACTGCAGAATGTCTCTACTCCTCATTGGTTGAGCTGTAATATCTCTACTCCTCATTGGTTGAGCTGTAATATCTCTACTCCTCATTGGTTGAGCTGTAATATCTCTACTCCTCATTGGTTGAGCTGTAGTATCTCTACTCCTCATTGGTTGAGCTGTAATATCTCTACTCCTCATTGGTTGAGCTGTAGTATCTCTACTCCTCATTGGTTGAGCTGTAATATCTCTACTCCTCATTGGTTGAGCTGTGTGCTGAGATGTTACTGCAGAATGTCTCTACTCCTCATTGGTTGAGCTGTGTGCTGAGATGTTACTGCAGAATGTCTCTAATCCTCATTGGTTGAGCTGTGTGCTGAGATGTTACTGCAGAATGTCTCTACTCCTCATTGGTTGAGCTGTGTGCTGAGATGTTACTGCAGAATGTCTCTAATCCTCATTGGTTGAGCTGTGTGCTGAGATGTTACTGCAGAATGTCTCTACTCCTCATTGGTTGAGCTGTGTGCTGAGATGTTACTGCAGAATGTCTCTACTCCTCATTGGTTGAGCTGTGTGCTGAGATGTTACTGCAGAATGTCTCTACTCCTCATTGGTTGAGCTGTGTGCTGAGATGTTACTGCAGAATGTCTCTACTCCTCATTGGTTGAGCTGTGTGCTGAGATGTTACTGCAGAATGTCTCTACTCCTCATTGGTTGAGCTGTGTGCTGAGATGTTACTGCAGAATGTCTACTCCTCATTGGTTGAGCTGTGTGCTGAGATGTTACTGCAGAATGTCTCTACTCCTCATTGGTTGAGCTGTGTGCTGAGATATCAGAATGTCTCTACTCCTCATTGGTTGAGCTGTGTGCTGAGATGTTATCAAATGTCTCTAATCCTCATTGGTTGAGCTGTGTGCTGAGGATTACTGCAGAATGTCTCTACTCCTCATTGGTTGAGCTGTAATATCTCTACTCCTCATTGGTTGAGCTGTGTGCTGAGTTATGCAGAATCTCTACTCCTCATTGGTTGAGCTGTAATATCTCTACTCCTCATTGGTTGAGCTGTAATATCTCTACTCCTCATTGGTTGAGCTGTAATATCTCTACTCCTCATTGGTTGAGCTGTAGTATCTCTACTCCTCATTGGTTGAGCTGTAGTATCTCTACTCCTCATTGGTTGAGCTGTAGTATCTCTACTCCTCATTGGTTGAGCTGTAGTATCTCTACTCCTCATTGGTTGAGCTGTAATATCTCTACTCCTCATTGGTTGAGCTGTAGTATCTCTACTCCTCATTGGTTGAGCTGTAATATCTCTACTCCTCATTGGTTGAGCTGTAATATCTCTACTCCTCATTGGTTGAGCTGTAATATCTCTACTCCTCATTGGTTGAGCTGTAATATCTCTACTCCTCATTGGTTGAGCTGTAGTATCTCTACTCCTCATTGGTTGAGCTGTAGTATCTCTACTCCTCATTGGTTGAGCTGTAGTATCTCTACTCCTCATTGGTTGAGCTGTAATATCTCTACTCCTCATTGGTTGAGCTGTGTGCTGAGATGTACTATCTCATTGGTTGAGCTGTAATATCTCTACTCCTCATTGGTTGAGCTGTAGTATCTCTACTCCTCATTGGTTGAGCTGTAATATCTCTACTCCTCATTGGTTGAGCTGTAGTATCTCTACTCCTCATTGGTTGAGCTGTAATATCTCTACTCCTCATTGGTTGAGCTGTAGTATCTCTACTCCTCATTGGTTGAGCTGTAGTATCTCTACTCCTCATTGGTTGAGCTGTAGTATCTCTACTCCTCATTGGTTGAGCTGTAATATCTCTACTCCTCATTGGTTGAGCTGTAATATCTCTACTCCTCATTGGTTGAGCTGTAGTATCTCTACTCCTCATTGGTTGAGCTGTAGTATCTCTACTCCTCATTGGTTGAGCTGTAGTATCTCTACTCCTCATTGGTTGAGCTGTAATATCTCTACTCCTCATTGGTTGAGCTGTAATATCTCTACTCCTCATTGGTTGAGCTGTAATATCTCTACTCCTCATTGGTTGAGCTGTAATATCTCTACTCCTCATTGGTTGAGCTGTAATATCTCTACTCCTCATTGGTTGAGCTGTAGTATCTCTACTCCTCATTGGTTGAGCTGTAGTATCTCTACTCCTCATTGGTTGAGCTGTAGTATCTCTACTCCTCATTGGTTGAGCTGTAGTATCTCTACTCCTCATTGGTTGAGCTGTAGTATCTCTACTCCTCATTGGTTGAGCTGTAATATCTCTACTCCTCATTGGTTGAGCTGTAATATCTCTACTCCTCATTGGTTGAGCTGTAATATCTCTACTCCTCATTGGTTGAGCTGTAATATCTCTACTCCTCATTGGTTGAGCTGTAATATCTCTACTCCTCATTGGTTGAGCTGTAATATCTCTACTCCTCATTGGTTGAGCTGTAGTATCTCTACTCCTCATTGGTTGAGCTGTAATATCTCTACTCCTCATTGGTTGAGCTGTAATATCTCTACTCCTCATTGGTTGAGCTGTAGTATCTCTACTCCTCATTGGTTGAGCTGTAATATCTCTACTCCTCATTGGTTGAGCTGTAATATCTCTACTCCTCATTGGTTGAGCTGTAATATCTCTACTCCTCATTGGTTGAGCTGTAGTATCTCTACTCCTCATTGGTTGAGCTGTAGTATCTCTACTCCTCATTGGTTGAGCTGTAGTATCTCTACTCCTCATTGGTTGAGCTGTAGTATCTCTACTCCTCATTGGTTGAGCTGTAATATCTCTACTCCTCATTGGTTGAGCTGTAATATCTCTACTCCTCATTGGTTGAGCTGTAGTATCTCTACTCCTCATTGGTTGAGCTGTAATATCTCTACTCCTCATTGGTTGAGCTGTAATATCTCTACTCCTCATTGGTTGAGCTGTAGTATCTCTACTCCTCATTGGTTGAGCTGTAGTATCTCTACTCCTCATTGGTTGAGCTGTAATATCTCTACTCCTCATTGGTTGAGCTGTAATATCTCTACTCCTCATTGGTTGAGCTGTAATATCTCTACTCCTCATTGGTTGAGCTGTAATATCTCTACTCCTCATTGGTTGAGCTGTAATATCTCTACTCCTCATTGGTTGAGCTGTAGTATCTCTACTCCTCATTGGTTGAGCTGTAATATCTCTACTCCTCATTGGTTGAGCTGCAATATCTCTAATCCTCATTGGTTGAGCTGTAGTATCTCTACTCCTCATTGGTTGAGCTGTAATATCTCTACTCCTCATTGGTTGAGCTGTAATATCTCTACTCCTCATTGGTTGAGCTGTAGTATCTCTACTCCTCATTGGTTGAGCTGTAATATCTCTACTCCTCATTGGTTGAGCTGTAATATCTCTACTCCTCATTGGTTGAGCTGTAGTATCTCTACTCCTCATTGGTTGAGCTGTAATATCTCTACTCCTCATTTCTGTAATATCTCTACTCCTCATTGGTTGAGCTGTAATATCTCTACTCCTCATTGGTTGAGCTGTAGTATCTCTACTCCTCATTGGTTGAGCTGTAATCTCTACTCCTCATTGGTTGAGCTGTAATATCTCTACTCCTCATTGGTTGAGCTGTAGTATCTCTACTCCTCATTGGTTGAGCTGTAGTAACTCCTCATTGGTTGAGCTGTAGGTAACTAACTCCCTCATTGGTTGAGCTGTAGTATCTCTACTACTCATTGGTTGAGCTGTAGTATCTCTACTCCTCATTGGTTGAGCTGTAGTATCTCTACTCCTCATTGGTTGAGCTGTAGGTATCTCTACTCCTCATTGGTTGAGCTGTAATGTATCTCTACTCCTCATTGGTTGATCTGTAATACTCTACTCCTCATTGGTTGAGCTGTAATATCTCTACTCCTCATTGGTTGAGCTGTAGTATCTCTACTCATTGGTTGAGCTGTAACTCCTCATTGGTGATCATCTACTCCTCATTGGTTGAGCTGTAATATCTCTACTCCTCATTGGTTGAGCTGTATCATCTCTACTCCTCATTGGTTGAGCTGTAACGTATCTCTACTCCTCATTGGTTGAGCTGTAATATCTCTACTCCTCATTGGTTGAGCTGGTATCTCTACTCCTCATTGGTTGAGCTGTAATATCTCTACTCCTCATTGGTTCGAGCTGTAATATCTCTAATCCTCATTGGACTGCTAGCTGTAGTATCTCTACTCCTCATTGGTTGAGCTGTAATATCTCTACTCCTCATTGGTTGAGCTGTAATATCTCTAACTCCTCATTGGTTGAGCTGTAATATCTGCTACTGTCATTGGTTGAGCTGTAATATCTCTACTCCTCATTGGTAATCTGTAATATCTCTACTCCTCATTGGTTGAGCTGTACGTATCTCTACTCCTCATTGGTTGAGCTGTAATATCAAGGACTCCTCATTGGTTGAGCTGTAATATCTCTACTCCTCATTGGTTGAGCTGTAGTACTCTACTCCTCATTGGTTGAGCTGTAACTATCTCTAATCATCATTGGACTGCTACTGTGGTTGAGCTGTAGTATCTCTACTCCTCATTGGTTGAGCTGTAATATCTCTACTCCTCATTGGTTGAGCTGTAACTATCTCTACTCCTCATTGGTTGAGCTGTAGTATAACTAACTCCTCATTGGTTGAGCTGTAGTATCTCTACTCCTCATTGGTTGAGCTGTAGTATCTCTACTCCTCATTGGTTGAGCTGTAGTATCTCTACTCCTCATTGGTTGAGCTGTAGTATCTCTACTCCTCATTGGTAAGCTGTCAAGGACTGCTACTCCTCATTGGTTGAGCTGTAATATCTCTACTCCTCATTGGTAATCATCTCTACTCCTCATTGGTTGAGCTGTAACGTATCTCTACTCCTCATTGGTAATCATCTAGGACTGCTATTGGTTGAGCTGTAATATCTCTAACTGTCCTCATGGTTGAGCTGTAGTATCTCTACTCCTCATTAGGTTGAGCTGTAGTATCTCTAATCATCATTGGACTGAGCTGTATTATCTCTAACTCCTCATTGGTTGAGCTGTAATATCTCTACTGCTCATTGGTTGAGCTGTAATATCTCTATGGTCCTCATTGGTTGAGCTGTAGTATAACGTACTGTCATTGGTTGAGCTGGTAATCTCTACTGCTATTGGTAGCTGTAATCTCTAACTCCTCATTGGTAATCATGTAGGATCTCTACTCCTCATTGGTTGAGCTGTAATGTATCTCTCTCCTCATTGGTAATCTGTAAGGACTGCTACTGTCATTGGTTGAGGTAATATCTGTCTACTCATGGTAATCATCAAGGACTGCTACTGTCATAGGTAACGAACTGTAATATATGGTAATCATCATTGGACTGACTGTGGTAGGTAACGTAACTGTCCTCATTGGTAATCTGTCAGGACTGCTACTCCTCATTGGTTGAGCTGTAATGTAACTGTCTCTCATTGGTAATCATCAAGGACTGCTACTGTCATTGGTTGAGCTGTAATATCTCTATGGTCCTCATTGGTTGAGCTGTAGTATCTCTAACTCCTCATTGGTTGATGGTAATCATCAAGGACTGCTCATTGGTTGGTAGCTGTAACTGTCCTCATGGTAATCATCTCTACTGCTCATTGGTAGCTGTAACGTAACTGTCCTCCATGGTAACCATTGAGGACTGCTAGTTGGTAGGTAACGAACTGTTGTTGGGCCATGGTAATCATGGAGCTACTGACTACTGTCGGTAGGTTTTAACTGTCCTTCATGGTAATCACAAGGACTGCTACTGTGGTAGGTACAGCATCCCTTTCTTATGGTAATACAATCAAGACTGTTAAAGGGTCTATCCCATAATATCCTTGGTAATCATTTTCAAGGACTGCTACTGGGTGGTAGGTGATATTGATTTGTCCTTATGGTAATCATCAAATGATACTGTTAGGTAACGTAACTTCATTGTCTTTTAATCATCAAGGACTGCTACTGTGTTAGGTAATCTGTAACTTTCCATTCCTGGTAATCTGTCAGGTGAAGACTGGCCTACTGTGGTAGGTAACGTCTGCCCTTATGGTGATCATCAAGGACCTTGTTCCCAAACGTAACTGTCTTTTATATCATCAAGGACTGCTACTGTGGTAGGTAACGTAACTGTCCTTATGGTAATCATCAAGGACTGCTACTGTGGTAGGTAA
>NW_026285147.1:0-8996 GCF_023373465.1 Oncorhynchus keta | reverse complement strand
AAGTCATTATCATAACCTACAATGATCTGGTTGCATTGAGCTTTTCTGTGGAACTAAAAGAATGAAATTGGCACCAAGATAAGCAGTACACAACTCCAACACTGACTACACATTACAGCAGTACACAACTCCAACACTGAATACACAGTACTGCAGTACACAACTCCAACACTGAATACACAGTACTGCAGTACATAACTCCAACACTGACTACACAGTACAGCAGTACACAACTCCAACACTGAATACACAGTACAGCAGTACACAACTCCAACACTGAATACACAGTACTGCAGTACACAACTCCAACACTGAATACACAGTACTGCAGTACATAACTCCAACACTGAATACACAGTACAGCAGTACACAACTCCAACACTGAATACACAGTACAGCAGTACACAACTCCAACACTGAATACACAGTACTGCAGTACATAACTCCAACACTGACTACACATTACAGCAGTACACAACTCCAACACTGACTACACAGTACTGCAGTACACAACTCCAACACTGAATACACAGTACAGCAGTACACAACTCCAACACTGAATACACAGTACAGCAGTACACAACTCCAACACTGACTACACAGTACAGCAGTACACAACTCCAACACTGACTACACAGTACTGCAGTACACAACTCCAACACTGAATACACAGTACTGCAGTACACAACCCAACACTGACTACACAGTACAGCAGTACACAACTCCAACACTGACTACACAGTACAGCAGTACACAACTCCAACACTGACTACACAGTACTGCAGTACAACTCCAACACTGAATACACAGTACAGCAGTACACAACTCCAACACTGACTACACAGTACAGCAGTACACAACTCCAACACTGACTCGCACAGTACTGCAGTACACAACTCCAACACTGACTACACAGTACAGCAGTACACAACTCCAACACTGAGTACACAGTACAGCAGTACACAACTCCAACACTGAATACACAGTACTGCAGTACATAACCCAACACTGAATACACAGTACTGCAGTACACAACTCCAACACTGAATACACATTACTGCAGTACACAACTCCAACACATAGACACATTACTGCAGTACACAACTCCAACACTGAATACACATTACTGCAGTACACACCCAACACATAGACACATTACTGCAGTACACAACTCCAACACATAGACACATTACTGCAGTACACAACTCCAACACATAGACACAGTACTGCAGTACACAACTCCAACACTGAATACACATTACCGCAGTACAAACTCCAACACTTAATACATTACTGCAGTACAACTCCAACACATAGACACATTACTGCAGTACACAACTCCAACACTGAATACACATTACTGCAGTACACAACTCCAACACTGAATACACATTACTGCAGTACACAACTCCAACACATAGACACATTACTGCAGTACACAACTCCAACACATAGACACATTACTGCAGTACACAACTCCAACACTGAATACACATTACTGCAGTACCAACTCCAACACATAGACACATTACTGCAGTACACAACTCCAACACTGAATACACAGTACTGCAGTACACAACTCCAACACATAGACACATTACTGCAGTACACAACTCCAACACAGACACAGTACTGCAGTACACAACTCCAACACATAGACACATTACTGCAGTACACAACTCCAACACATAGACACATTACTGCAGTACACAACTCCAACACTGAATACACAGTACTGCAGTACACAACTCCAACACATAGACACATTACTGCAGTACACAACTCCAACACTGAATACACAGTACTGCAGTACACAACTCCAACACTGAATACACAGTACTGCAGTACACAACTCCAACACTGAATACACAGTACTGCAGTACACAACTCCAACACTGAATACACAGTACTGCAGTACACAACTCCAACACTGAATACACAGTACTGCAGTACACAACTCCAACACTGAATACACAGTACTGCAGTACACAACTCCAACACTGAATACACAGTACTGCAGTACACAACTCCAACACTGAATACACAGTACTGCAGTACACAACTCCAACACTGAATACACAGTACAGCAGTACACAACTCCAACACTGAATACACAGTACTGCAGTACACAACTCCAACACTGAATACACAGTACTGCAGTACACAACTCCAACACATAGACACATTACTGCAGTACACAACTCCAACACATAGACACATTACTGCAGTACACAACTCCAACACTGAATACACAACTCCAACACTGAATACACAACTCCAACACATAGACACATTACTGCAGTACACAACTCCAACACATAGACACAGTACTGCAGTACATAACTCCAACACTGAATACACAGTACTGTCGTACACAACTCCAACACTGAATACACATTACTGCAGTACATAACTCCAACACTGAATACACAGTACAGCAGTACACAACTCCAACACTGACTACACAGTACAGCAGTACACAACTCCAACACTGACTACACAGTACTGCAGTACATAACTCCAACACTGAATACACAGTACTGCAGTACATAACTCCAACACTGAATACACATTACTGCAGTACATAACTCCAACACTGAATACACAGTACTGCAGTACATAACTCCAACACTGAATACACATTACTGCAGTACACAACTCCAACACTGAATACACAGTACTGCAGTACATAACTCCAACACTGAATACACAGTACTGCAGTACATAACTCCAACACTGAATACACAACTCCAACAGTGAATACACAACTCCAACACTGACTACACATTACTGCAGTACATAACTCCAACACTGAATACACAGTACTGCAGTACACAACTCCAACACTGAATACACATTACTGCAGTACACAACTCCAACACTGAATACACATTACTGCAGTACATAACTCCAACACTGAATACACAGTACTGCAGTACACAACTCCAACACTGAATACACATTACTGCAGTACACAACTCCAACACTGAATACACAGTACTGCAGTACATAACTCCAACACTGACTACACATTACTGCAGTACACAACTCCAACACTGAATACACATTACTGCAGTACACAACTCCAACACTGAATACACAACTCCAACACTGAATACACATTACTGCAGTACACAACTCCAACACTGAATACACAACTCCAACACTGAATACACAGTACTGCAGTACACAACTCCAACACTGAATACACAGTACTGTAGTACACAACTCCAACACATAGACACATTACTGCAGTACACAACTCCAACACTGAATACACAGTACTGCAGTACACAACTCCAACACTGAATACACAGTACTGCAGTACACAACTCCAACACTGAATACACAGTACTGCAGTACACAACTCCAACACTGACTACACAGTACTGCAGTACACAACTCCAACACTGAATACACAGTACAGCAGTACACAACTCCAACACTGAATACACAGTACTGCAGTACACAACTCCAACACTGAATACACAGTACTGCAGTACACAACTCCAACACTGAATACACAGTACAGCAGTACATAACTCCAACACTGAATACACAGTACTGCAGTACACAACTCCAACACATAGACACATTACTGCAGTACACAACTCCAACACTGAATACACAGTACTGCAGTACACAACTCCAACACTGAATACACAGTACTGTAGTACACAACTCCAACACATAGACACATTACTGCAGTACATAACTCCAACAGTATATACACATTACTGCAGTACATAACTCCAACACATAGACACATTACTGCAGTACATAACTCCAACGCAGACACATTACTGCAGTACATAGTTCCAACACATAGACACACTACTGCAGTACATTACTCCAACACAGACACATTACTGCAGTACATAGTTCCAACACATAGACACACTACTGCAGTACATAACTCCAACGCAGACACATTACTGCAGTACATAGTTCCAACACATAGACACACTACTGCAGTACATAACTCCAACGCAGACACATTACTGCAGTACATAGTTCCAACACATAGACACATTACTGCAGTACATAGCTCCAACACATAGACACATTACTGCAGTACATAGTTCCAACACATAGACACACTACTGCAGTACATAACCCAACGCAGACACATTACTGCAGTACATAGTTCCAACACATAGACACATTACTGCAGTACATTACTCCAACACAGACACATTACTGCAGTACATAACTCCAACACATAGACACACTACTGCAGTACATAACTCCAACACATAGACACACTACTGCAGTACATAACTCCAACACATAGACACACTACTGCAGTACATAACTCCAACACATAGACACACTACTGCAGTACATAACTCCAACACATAGACACACTACTGCAGTACATAACTCCAACACATAGACACATTACTGCAGTACATAACTCCAACACATAGACACACTACTGCAGTACATAACTCCAACACATAGACACATTACTGCAGTACATAACTCCAACACATAGACACACACTACTGCAGTACATAACTCCAACACATAGACACATTACTGCAGTACACAACTCCAACACATAGACACACTACTGCAGTACAGGACTGCATCCATGCCACAGTGGGTATCATCAACAGCGTCACTCAACCCAATGAGAAGCACAGTCGATACAAGTCACCATCGTGACAGAACACTGATACAAGAACAACACTTCAACACACACACTACCACAATAACTCACAACAACAACACTCCATCTCCCAGAGTTCCCCTGTCTGCGGGGGGGAGTGGCTAGAAGCACAGTAGATACAAGTCACCACCGTGACAGAACACTGATACAAGAACAACACTTCAACACACACACTACCACAATAACTCACAACAACAACACTCCATCTCCCAGAGTTCCCCTGCCTGCGGGGGAGTGGCTAACTCCCTCCACCCAATGAGAAGCACAGTAGATACAAGTCACCACCGTGACAGAACACTGATACAAGAACAACACTTCAACACACTCACTACCACAATAACTCACAACAACAACACTCCATCTCCCAGAGTTCCCCTGCCTGCGGGGGGAGTGGCTAACTCACTCCACCCAATGAGAAGCACAGTAGATACAAGTCACCACTGTGACAGAACACTGATACAAGAACAACACTTCAACACACACACTACCACAATAACTCACAACAACAACACTCCATCTCCCAGAGTTCCCTGCCTGCGGGGGGGAGTGGCTAACTCACTCCACCCAATGAGAAGCACAGTAGATACAAGTCACCACCGTGACGGAACACTGATACAAGAACAACACTTCAACACACACACTACCACAATAACTCACAACAACAACACTCCATCTCCCAGAGTTCCCCCTGCCTGCGGGGGAGTGGCTAACTCACTCCACCCAATGAGAAGCACAGTAGATACAAGTCACCACCATGACAGAACACTGATACAAGAACAACACTTCAACACACACACTACCACAATAACTCACAACAACAACACTCCATCTCCCAGAGTTCCCCTGCCTGCGGGGGGAGTGGCTAACTCACTCCACACCAATGAGAAGCACAGTAGATACAAGTCACCACCGTGACAGAACACTGATACAAGAACAACACTTCAACACACACACTACCACAATAACTCACAACAACAACACTCCATCTCCCAGAGTTCCCCTGTCTGCGGGGGGGGAGTGGCTAACTCACTCCACCCAATGAGAAGCACAGTAGATACAAGTCACCACCGTGACAGAACACTGATACAAGAACAACACTTCAACACACACACTACCACAATAACTCACAACAACAACACTCCATCTCCCAGAGTTCCCCTGCCTGCGGGGGGGGAGTGGCTAACTCACTCAACCCAATGAGAAGCACAGTAGATACAAGTCACCACCGTGACAGAACACTGATACAAGAACAACACTTCAACACACACACTACCACAATAACTCACAACAACAACACTCCATCTCCCAGAGTTCCCCTGCCTGCGGGGGGGGAGTGGCTAACTCACTCAACCCAATGAGAAGCACAGTAGATACAAGTCACCACCGTGACAGAACACTGATACAAGAACAACACTTCAACACACACACTACCACAATAACTCACAACAACAACACTCCATCTCCCAGAGTTCCCCTGCCTGCGGGGGGGGGGAGTGGCTAACTCACCGGCAGGTGTGTGAAGACCTGGAAGGTGCTGCGGAGGAAGTTGATGAGGTCCATAAGGTATCCACTGGCCTGGCCGTCCGACTCCGGCATGCCCCAATCATAGTCTGCCAGCTGGATAAACTCATCTATCTTCTGGTTCAGTTTGGTGTAGATCTCTCCTTCCGCTGCATGGCGTGCATCCTGGATACACCAGGCAGGGAACACCGACACGTCAGTACTACAGAGGTTACTACTGACAGAATGAGCTGAATGCCAGGTAAGACTACAGAGGTTACTACTGACAGAATGAGCTGAACACCAGGTAAGACTACAGAGGTTACTACAGACAGAATGAGCTGAACGCCAGGTAAGACTACAGAGGTTACTACAGACAGAATGAGCTGAACGCCAGGTAAGACTACAGAGGTTACTACAGACAGAATGAGCTGAACGCCAGGTAAGACTACGGAGGTTACTACTGACAGAATGAGCTGAACGCCAGGTAAGACTACAGAGGTTACTACAGACAGAATGAGCTGAACGCCAGGTAAGACTACAGAGGTTACTACAGACAGAATGAGCTGAACACCAGGTAAGACTACAGAGGTTACTACAGACAGAATGAGCTGAACGCCAGGTAAGACTACAGAGGTTACTACAGACAGAATGAGCTGAACACCAGGTAAGACTACGTCAGTACACGTTGATGAACTACGCTGAAGTACTGGAAGCTCTGCAAAGTTTATGACAATTCCCTTATTCCAGCGGCAACACAAGAGAAGAGACTAATGAATATACCTTCAAAGTTTATGACAATTCCTTATTCCAGCAGCAACACTAGAGAAGAGACTAATGAATATACCTTCAAAGTTTATGACAATTCCCTTATTCCAGCGGCAACACAAGAGAAGAGACTAATGAATATACCTTCAAAGTTTATGACAATTCCCTTATTCCAGCAAACACTAGAGAAGAGACTAATGAATATACCTTCAAAGTTTATGACAATTCCCTTATTCCAGCAGCAACACAAGAGAAGAGACTAATGAATATACCTTCAAAGTTTATGACAATTCCCTTATTCCAGCGGCAACACTAGAGAAGAGACTAATGAATATACCTTCAAAGTTTATGACAATTCCCTTATTCCAGCAGCAACACAAGAGAAGAGACTAATGAATATACCTTAACATTTCTGGTTGGTTTAATAGTTATATCAAGTTGGTGAGGTAGAAACACTGGTGGAGAATTCAGATTTCCTACAGTACCTTAAAGGTGGAAAGTCCGTAGAGCCGCGTGGTGTGCACGGTCTCAGGTGAGGCGTTGGTGATGTTGGTGATGAAGTCCTCCAGGTATTTACAGGCCTGCTCCAGGTGGGTTGTGTTAATGATGATCTGGACCAACTGTAACACAAAGAGAGACGTAAAATGGGACCAAGTGGGTCAACTGGAAAATATATCAACAACCTTACTTGGTGGCCTTAGGCCAAGAAAACTGACAACAAGCTTCCTTTAGCCATCAATGAGCTGCACCTTTCTACCGACCATTCGTCCCTCAGCAACAAACTGCTCTAATTCTCAATGTTTCAGGTGGTGCCCTCCACCAACTGCTCTATAATTCTCATTGTTTCAGGTGGTGCCCTCCACCAACTGCTCTAATTCTCAATGTTTCAGGTGGTGCCCTCCACCCACTGCTCTAATTCTCATTGTTTCAGGTGGTGCCCTCCACCAACTGCTCTAATTCTCAATGTTTCAGGTGGTGCCCTCCACCAACTGCTCTAATTCTCAATGTTTCAGGTGGTACCCTCCACCAACTGCTCTACTTCTCATTGTTTCAGGTGGTGCCCTCCACCAACTGCTCTAATTCTCATTGTTTCAGGTGGTGCCTCCACTAACTGCTCTAATTCTCAATGTTTCCAGGTGGTGCCCTCCAATGTTTCCAGCCCTCCACCAACTGCTGTTGTCAGATCTCACCATACATTTTGGATGAGATTCAGACCTGACTCTTCTCTGGGCCACTCCAGAGCAGTCCAGCATTTCTTCTTAACCATTCCTGGGTGGTAGAGGGGCCAGACGAAAGCTACTCCTCAGTAAAAGATTATATGGTCTGATGCCAAGTCTAGAGGAGACCTGGCACCATACCTACGGTGAAGCATGGTGGTGGCAGCAGTATGCCGTGTGGATGTTTTCAGGGACTGGGAGACTAGTCAGGATCGAGGAAAGATGAACGGAGAAAAGTACAGAGAGATCCGTGATGAAAACCTGCTCCAAAGCACTCAGCCAAGACAACACAGGAGTGGATTTGGGACAAGTCTCTGAATGTCCTTGAGTGGCACAGCCAGAGCCTGGATTTGAACCCCATCAAAAAAGCTTGAATTCGTGCCACAAACAGACAAGTAACGGTGCAGTATAAAAGTGGTGTGCAGAACGGGATCTCGGAAAGCCCAACATATCGGTCCTTTTCACGGATGGGCTATTGCAGCAGACTAACCCGAGGTTCCTATCAGCTAAAAACAAGAAGGAGCGACTCCAATGGAAACGCCTTCACCAACACTGGACAAACTGAGGAGTGGAAAAGCATTGTGACAAATCCTGGTTCCTGTTGAGTCATGGAAGGATTAGTCCCAGGGATAGAGGGGAGGAGAGGGGTAAGACACATCCCCTGCCTGGCATCAACGGTACGCAGCGATCCGAAATCCATGCCCTGAAGAATTCAAGCTTTTCTGGTGGGTCCAACCCTGTACTAGATAGGCGCCCCCAGGTGGTAAGGGTAGGTAACAAATACATCCGCCACGCTGATCCTCAACACAGGGGCCCCTCAGGGGTGTGTGCTCAGC
>NW_026285146.1:0-2637 GCF_023373465.1 Oncorhynchus keta | reverse complement strand
GAGATATAGTACTAAAACACTTGAGCGCCTCTCTTGATCCTAGGTCCTGGCAGAGTTGTGCAGACTCAGGACAACTGAGGTTTGGAGGAATACGCAGGTTTAAAGAGGAGTCCGTAATTTGCTTTCTAATAATCATAATCTTTCCTCAAAGAAGTTCAGAATTTATCACTGCTAAAGTGAAAGTCATCCTCTCTTGGGGAATGCTGCTTTTTAGTTAGCTTTTGCCACAGTATCAAAAAAAGGAATTCTCGGATTGTTCTTATTTTCCTCAATTAAGTTAGAAAAATAGGACGATCGAGCAGCAGTAAGGGCTCTTCGGTACTGCACGGTACCGTCCTTCCAAGCTAGTCGGAAGACTTCCAGTTTGGTGTGGCGCCATTTCCGTTCCAATTTTCTGGAAGCTTGCTTCAGAGCTCGGGTATTTTCTGTGTACCAGGGAGCTAGTTTCTTATGAGACATTTTTTTAGTTTTTAGGGGTGCAACTGCATCTAGGGTATTGCGCAAGGTTAAATTGAGATCCTCAGTTAGGTGGTTAACGGATTTTTGTCCTCTGGCGTCCTTGGGTAGGCAGAGGGAGTCTGGAAGGGCATCAAGGAATCTTTGTGTTGTCTGTGAATTTATAGCACGACTTTTGATGTTCCTTGGTTGGGGTCTGAGCAGATTATTTGTTGCAATTGCAAACGTAATAAAATGGTGGTCGATAGTCAGGATTATGAGGAAAAACATTAGATCCACAACATTTATTCCATGGGGCTGACAAAAACTAGGTCAGCGTATGACTGTGACAGTGAGTGGGTCCAGAGACATGTTGGACAAAACCCACTGAGTCGATGATGGCTCCAAAGCCTTTTGGAGTGGGTCTGTGGACTTTTCCATGTGAATATTAAAGTCACCAAAGATTAGAATATTATCTGCAATGACTACAAGGTCTGATAGGAATTCAGGGAACTCAGTGAGAAACGCTGTATATGGCCCAGGAGGCCTGTAAACAGTAGCTATAAAAAGTGATTGAGTAGGCTGCATAGATTTCATGACTAGAAGCTCAAAAGACGAAAACGTCATTTTTAAAACTGAAATTCATATCATAATGTTAGCAACACCTCCGCCTTGCGGGATGACGGGGATATGGTCAGCGGTGTAGCCAGGATGTGAGGCCTCATTTAACACAGTAAATTCATCTAGGCTTAAGCCATGTTTCAGGCCAGGCCAACTCACCACTGATCCAGGTAACATCCAGATTATTCATTGACTATAATTGCCTTTGAAGTAAGGATCTAACATTAAGTAGCCCTATTTTGAGATGTGATAATATCACGATCTCTTTCAGTAATGACAGGAATGAGGTGTCTTTATCCTAGTGAGATTGCTAAGGCTAACACCGCCATGTTTAGTTTTGCCCAACCTAGGTCGAGGCACAGACACGGTCTCAATGGTGATAGCTGAGCTGACTACACTGACTACGCTAGTGGCAGACTCCACTATGCTGGCAGGCTGGCTAATAGCCTGCTGCCTGGCCTGCACCCTATTTCATTGTGGAGCTAGAGGAGTAGAGCCTTGGTCTATGTTGGCAGATAAGATGAGAGCACCCCTCCAGCTAGGATGGAGTCCGTCATCCTCAGCAGGTCAGGCTTGGTCCTGTTTGTGGGTGAGTCCCAGAAAGAGGGCCAATTATCTACAAATTCTATCTTTTGGGAGGGGCAGAAAACAGTTTTCAACCAGTCGCATTGAGTTGTGAGACTCTGCTGTAGAGCTCATCACTCCCCTAACTGAGTGGGAAATAGAGACAATTACTCGATGCCGACACATCTTCTAGCTGATATGCACGCAGAAGCCATGTTGCGCTTGGTGATCTCTGACTGTTTCATCCTAACATCGTTGGTGCCGACGTGGATAACAATATCTCTATACTCTCACACTCGCCAGTTTTAGCTTTAGCCAGCACCATCTTCAGATTAGCCTTAACGTCGGTAGCCCTGCCCCGGGTAAACAGTGTATGATCGCTGGATGATTCGCTTAAGTCTAATACTGCGGGTAATGGAGTCGCCAATGACTAGAGTTTTCAATTTGTCAGAGCTAATGGTGGGAAGCTTCATGCGTCTCAGACCCCGTAACGGGAGGAGTAGAGACCAGAGAAGACTCGGCCTCTGACACCGACCCGCTGCTTAATGGGGAAAACCGGTTGAAAGTTTCTGTCTGCTGAATGAGCGACACCGGTTGAGCTGTCCTACAGCATTTCCTTCCAGAAACCGTGGAGAAAGTTGTCCGGCTGCGGGGACTGTGCCAGGGATTTATACTACTATCTGTACTTACTGGTGGCACAGACGCTGTTTCATCCTTTCCTACACTGAAATTACCCTTGCCTAACGATTGCGTCTGAAGCTGGGCTTGCAGTACAGCTATCCTCGCCGTAAGGCGAGCACAGCGGCTGCAATTAGAAGGCATCATGTTAATGTTACTACTTAGCTTCGGCTGTTGGAGGTCCTGACGAATCGTGTCCAGATAAAGCGTCCGGAGTGAAAAAGTTGAGGAAAAATAAATAAATATATGAACGGTAATTAAAAAGTGAAACCCGTAGTTGTCAGGTAGCAAAATAGGTTGGCAACAAAACGCACAGCAATTCGAAAACAAGCCTGCAAG
>NW_026285145.1:0-7000 GCF_023373465.1 Oncorhynchus keta | reverse complement strand
GAGTTCCATCATTTAAAAAAATATATATATGTTTATTTTTTCACCTTTATTAACCAGGTAGTCAAGTTGAGAACCGTTCTCATTTACAACTGAGACCTGGCCAAGATAAAGCAAAGCAGTTCGAACTTAGATACAACGACACAGAGTTACACATGGAGTAAAACAAACACAGTCAATAATACAGTATAAACATGTCTATATACGATGTGAGCAAATGAGGTGAGATAAGGGGTTAAAGGCAATAAAGGCCATAGTGGCAAAGTAAATACAATATAGCAAGTAAAACACTGGAATGGTTGATTTGCAGTGGAAGAATGTGCAAAGTGGAGATAGAAACAATGGGGTAAAAGGAGCAAAATAAATAAATAAATACAGTAGGGGAAGAGGTAGCTGTTTGGGCTAAATTATAGATGGGCTATGTACAGGTGCAGTAATCTGTGAGCTGCTCTGACAGCTGGTGCTTAAAGCTTGTGAGGGAGATAAGTGTTTCCAGTTTCAGAGACTTGGCAGCAGAGAACTGGAAGGAGAGACGGCCAAAGGAAGAATTGGTTTTGGGGTGACCAGAGAGATATACCTGCTGAGAGCGTGCTACAGGTCGGTGCTGCTATGGTGACCAGCGAGCTGAGATAAGGAGGACTTTATCGAGCAGGGTCTTGTAGATGACCTGGAGCCAGTGGGTTTGGCGACGAGTAGGAAGCGAGGGCCAGCCAACGGGCGTACAGGCTCGCGGTGGTGGAGTAGTATATGGGGCTTTGGTGACAAAACGGATGGCACTGTGATAGACTGCATCCAGTTTATTGCGTAGAGGTTGGAAGCCATTTTGCATTTGACATCGCCAAGTCGAGGATCGTTAGGATGGTCAGTTGGGCCTGGTGGTTCTCCTTGATCTGCTCCATCTTACATTACAATTACACAACTACCCTGCTACACCATTACTTCTACTACCACAGAACTACTACTACTACTGCAGTACTATTACTACAGTACTACTGGCCAGTCTTCTCTCACCTTCTCCTGCAGGTGTTCCATCATGGCTGCCAGGTGGGCCTCCCGGTTCTCCTTGATCTGCTCCATCTTACATTACTGTTACATTACTACCTAACGCACCATTACTACAATACCATTGCTACTGCCACATAACTAGTACTACTACTGCAGTACTACTACTACTACTACTGTACTACCGCTACTACTAATACTACTACTTATACTAATACTAATACTACTACTAGTACTCCATTATTACTACTACTACTACATCTACTACTGGTTCTACTGCTCTATTACTACTTCTACAGTACTACTGGCCAGTCTTCTCTCACTTCTCCTGCAGGCGTTCCATCATGGCTGCCAGGTGGGCCTCCCGTTCTCCTTGATCTGCTCCATCTTCATGGTGTCTCAGTTTGCCACCAGCGGCGTTCATGGATCCATAGAAAGATCTCTGTCCGACACAACTTCCTGTTTCTCATAACAGAACTAGTGTTTACCACTATGGTTTCATGCCCCTCTGGTTAACAAAACCCACTGGGTGTTTGTGTTCAGACTGACCTCATAATCTAGCCACATACCCAGCAAGTACACTTGTTACAGGCCCTATTGTCTCTTTTACAGTCAGTATATTATGTTGACCCCTGAGTTCAGGTTGTTTTTACAGTCAGTATGTTATGTTGACCCTGAGTTCAGGTTGTTTTTATGGTCAGTATGTTATGTTGACCCCTGAGTTCAGGTTGTTTTTATGGTCAGTATGTTACATGGACCTTGGAGTTCAGGTTGTTTTTACAGTCAGTATGTTATGTTGACCCCTGAGTTCAGGTTGTTTTTATGGTCAGTATGTTATGTTGACCCCTGAGTTCAGGTTGTTTTTATGGTCAGTATGTTATGTTGACCCTGAGTTCAGGTTGTTTTTACAGTCAGTATGTTATGTTGACCCCTGAGTTCAGGTTGTTTTTATGGTCAGTATGTTATGTTGACCCCTGAGTTCAGGTTGTTTTTATGGTCAGTATGTTACATGGACCTTGGAGTTCAGGTTGTTTTTACAGTCAGTATGTTATGTTGACCCCTGAGTTCAGGTTGTGTTTATGGTCAGTATGTTACATGGACCTTGGAGTTCAGGTTGTTTTTACAGTCAGTATGTTATGTTGACCCCTGAGTTCAGGTTGTTTTTATGGTCAGTATGTTACATGGACCTTGGAGTTCAGGTTGTTTTTACAGTCAGTATGTTATGTTGACCCCTGAGTTCAGGTTGTTTTTATGGTCAGTATGTTACATGGACCTTGGAGTTCAGGTTGTTTTTACAGTCAGTATGTTATGTTGACCCCTGAGTTCAGGATTTGTTTAGGAATGGGTTCATTCGAGGCAGTGGTAGAGCAGGTTGAGAGCTTCAAGTTCCTTGGTGTCCACATCACCAACAAACTATCATGGTCCAAACACACCAAGACAGTCGTGAAGAGGGAACGACAAAGTTTCCCCTCAGGAGACTGAAAAGATTTGGCATGAGTCCTCAGATCCTCAAAAGTTTTACAGCTGCACCATTGAGAGCATCACTGCCTGGTATGGCAACTGCTCGACCTCCGACCGTAAGGCACTACAGACGGTAGTGCGTATGGCCCAGTACATCATTGGGGCCAAGCTTCCTGCCATCCAGGACCTCTATACCAGGCGGAGTCAGAGAATGCCCTAAAAATGGTTAAAGACTCCAGACACCCTAGTCATGGACTGTTCTCTCTGCTACCGCACGGCAAGCGGTACCGGAGCGCCAAGTCTAGGTCCAAAAGGCTTCTAAACAGCTTCTACCCCATGCCACAAGACTCTGAACAGCTAATCCAGGGCTGCTCAACCCTCTTCCTGAAGATCTACTGTCCTGTAGGTTTTCAGTCCAACCCTTATTTAGCACCTGTTGTATTCTGCATTTCACTATAAGGTCTACTACACCTGTTGTATTCAGCATTTCACTGTAAGGTCTACTACACCTGTTGTATTCAGCATTTCACTGTAAGGTCTACTACACCTGTTGTATTCAGCATTTCACTGTAAGGTCTACTACACCTGTTGTATTCAGCATTTCACTGTAAGGTCTACTACATGTGTGTATTCATCATTTCATTATAAAGTCTACTACACCTGTTGTATTCAGCATTTCACTGTGAGGTCTACTACACCTGTTGTATTCAGCATTTCACTGTAAGGTCTACTACACCTGTTGTATTCGGCATTTCACTGTAAGGTCTACTACACCTGTTGTATTCAGCATTTCACTGTAAGGTCTACTACACCTGTTGTATTCAGCATTTCACTGTAAGGTCTACTATACCTGTTGTATTCAGCATTTCACTGTAAGGTCTACTACACCTGTTGTATTCAGCATTTCACTGTGAGGTCTACTACACCTGTTGTATTCAGCATTTCACTGTAAGGTCTACTACACCTGTTGTATTCAGCATTTCATTATAAGGTCTACTACACCTGTTGTATTCAGCATTTCACTGTAAGGTCTACTACACCTGTTGTATTCAGCATTTCACTGTAAGGTCTACTACACCTGTTGTATTCAGCATTTCACTGTAAGGTCTACTACACCTGTTGTATTCAGCATTTCACTGTAAAATGTGATTTGATTTCAGAAACTTCAGAAACTCATGACTAAAATGTTGCATAATTGCGTCAGATACTCATTTTTATGTTATGTAGTCTGTCCACACGAGATTAAGAGTGGGACTTTGTCTTGTTTAGATTCAGAAACAGTGGTGGAACTGTGAACCCAGACAGCAGAGCAGGGAGGAGCTACAGGAGGACGGCCTCATTGTATTGGCTGGAATGTAGTAAAATGGAACGGAGTCAAACACGGTTTCCATATGATGTGTTTGATACCGTTCCAATGATCCCATTCCAGCCATTACAATGAGCCCGTCCTCCTATAGATCCTCATACCAGCCTCCTCTGTCAGACAGAACAAACAGTACATGTCCCTGACATCTGATCTGTACTACCATGAAAGGCAGAGGAGAGAAAACAGATTATATAAAGATTGGAAGTATCCTGAGCATCACTGAAACATCAACAGGCAAAGTGAGACAGACTTACTGTACAGAGACACAGGGAGAGTCATTATAGTGAGTGAGACAGACTTACTGTACAGAGACACAGGGAGAGTCATTATAGTGAGTGAGACAGACTTACTGTACAGAGACACAGGGAGAGTCATTATAGTGAGTGAGACAGACTTACTGTACAGAGACACAGGGAGAGTCATTATAGTGAGTGAGACAGACTTACTGTACAGAGACACAGGGAGAGTCATTATAGTGAGTGAGACAGACTTACTGTACAGAGACACAGGGAGAGTCATTATAGTGAGTGAGACAGACTTACTGTACAGAGACACAGGGAGAGTCATTATAGTGAGTGAGACAGACTTACTGTACAGAGACACAGGGAGAGTCATTATAGTGAGTGAGACAGACTTACTGTACAGAGACACAGGGAGAGTCATCATAGTGAGTGAGACAGACTTACTGTACAGAGACACAGGAGAGTCATTATAGTGAGTGAGACAGACTTACTGTACAGAGACACAGGGAGAGTCATCATAGTGAGTGAGACATATTGAGATATGATGCTGGCTGTGTGTTTCACTGTTGTCCTGGGCCTTCTCTCAGTGAGTGACTCCCAGGCGGCCCCTTTAACCTGTGAGGATCTCCTGAGACCACTGGAGCTGAGCAGTGTCAATCAGGTACTATCTACTGAACTGTACTGTACTGTACTGTCTGTCTGTCCATCCACCTGTCTGTCTGTCTGTCTGTCTGTCCGTCATCTGTCTGTCCGTCATCTGTCTGTCCGTGTATCTGTCTGTCCGTGTATCTGTCTGTCCGTCATCTGTCTGTCTGTCTGTCTGTCTGTCTGTCTGTCTGTCTGTCTGTCTGTCTGTCTGTCTGTCATCTGTCTGTCTGTATGTCTGTCTGTCATCTGTCTGTCTGTCTGTCTGTCTGTCATCTGTCTGTCCGTCTTCTGTCTGTCCGTCATCTGTCCGCTATCTGTCTGTCCGTGTATCTGTCTGTCCGCCATCTGTCTGTCCGTCGTCTGTCTGTCTGTCATCTGTCTGTCCGTCATCTGTCTGTCTGTGTATCTGTCATCTGTCTGTCCGTCATCTGTCTGTCTGTGTATCTGTCATCTGTCTGTCCGTCATCTGTCTGTCCGTGTATCTGTCTGTCTGTCTGTCTGTCTGTCTGTCTGTCTGTCTGTCTGTCTGTCTGTCTGTCTGTCTGTCTGTCATCTGTCTGTCCGTACGTCTGTCTGTCATCTGTCTGTCTGTCTGTCTGTCTGTCTGTCTGTCTGTCTGTCTGTCCGTCATCTGTCTGTCCGTCATCTGTTTGTCCGTGTATCTGTCTGTCCGTCTTCTGTCTGTCCACCCATAGTGTCTGTCCACCCATAGTCTGTCTGTCTGTCTGTCTGTCTGTCTGTCTGTCTGTCTGTCTGTCTGTCCGTCATCTGTCTGTCCGTCATCTGTTTGTCCGTGTATCTGTCTGTCCGTCTTCTGTCTGTCCACCCATAGTGTCTGTCCACCCATAGTCTGTCTGTCTGTCTGTCTGTCTGTCTGTCTGTCTGTCTGTCTGTCTGTCTGTCTGTCTGTCTGTCTGTCCGTCCGTCATCTGTCTGTCCGTCATCTGTTTGTCCGTGTATCTGTCTGTCCGTGTATCTGTCTGTCCGTCATCTGTCTGTCCGTATGTCTGTCTGTCTGTCAGTCATCTGTCTGTCCGTGTATCTGTCTGTCCGTCATCTGTCTGTCTGTGTATCTGTCATCTGTCTGTCCGTCATCTGTCTGTCCGTGTATCTGTCTGTCCGTCTTCTGTCTGTCCACCCATAGTTAGGGAGACAGGGTTGTTTGTGTCAGCTGACCCAGTTATTGTCTATCTGCCTTTCCGTCTTGCAGACTCTGGGAAAGTGGATGTATATTGCTGAGAGTTCGGATGGTCCTTTCTGGGACCAAATACTGTATACCTTATTACACAGTGCCTGGATAGAGATCTCTGTACCGGTCGGTACCCAGAACAATATTCTTGACATCGCCCATTTCTTTTGCATCGGTATTCCACATCTAAATGCTTTTCGATTCAGATGCTACAGGATCAACTCTAACTTTACTCTGCATGACAATAAAACATGGACCTCAGTGACCCCCAGCCCTGTTACTGAGGTTCTCCTGACAACGTGCTCAGACTGTCTCCTGACCCTGGAGAGATGGGATGAGGATGAGAAGACCTTCACCTCTCTAACACTCTACAGTAGGAGACGGGAGCTCACTGCTACTGAACTAGACTTCTATACGAAACAGGTGGATTGTCTCAGTCTGCCACCAGCGACGTTCATCGATCCAAAGAAAGATCTCTGTCTCGACACAACTCCACTCTTAGAAGATACAATTGAGAAGGAAGTTGAGAATGCAGTTAAACTTATTTCAGAGATTCCAAGAATACTCAGATATACATTTACACGTTTAATTAATTATGTTTTTTAGCCATTTTCAATGTTTTTGTGTTTGATGAGTAGTTGCCTCCTCCTCTCTGATTGGTTTGCTGCCCACCATGTATTCTACAGTAACCCAGGGTTACAGTACCTAACCCAGCAAGCCTGTAAACAGTCCCTGATGCCTTGATGTGGGACCAAACTCCACTCTGTTCATGTTGCTCTACATTCAACACAATAAATCCAGATTAAGACAAGTGTGATTTACATTGTTTTGTTTGTCCCAATAATCAGCTACAATCAGGAGCATTTAAAAAGAAAAGGAAATCAAAGAATGGGTGAAAGTCTACTTCCGGGTTTCTCAAACTGGGTCCCGAGGCCCCCAAGGGAACGTTCGGTCCCCAGGACCGAGTTAGGAAACCCTATTCTACTGACATCACTTACAGTAGCCTACTCATCGTCTCTTATCGACAGCAGGACAGTCATTCCTAAAACATCAACCACTCAACATGTTTAGGTCATTGGTTCTTTTATTTGGCAG
>NW_026285144.1:0-7412 GCF_023373465.1 Oncorhynchus keta | reverse complement strand
ACACACACATACTGACATATTCACTCACTCCCACCTTCACTCCCCCACCCCTCCACACACACACTGACATATTCACTCATTCCCTAACCCTTCACTCACACACACACATTGACATATTCACTCACCCACACCCCTTCACTCTCACACACACACACACACATTGACATATTCACTCACCCCCACCCCTTCACTCACACACACACACACTGACATATCACTCAACTCCACACTCTTACTCACACACACACATACTGACATATTCACTCACTCCACACTCATCACTCACCGCATACACATACTGACATATTCACTCACCCCACCTCTTCACTCGCACACACACACACACACACTGACATATTCACTCACCCTACCACTCCTCCCTTCACTCACACACACACACATACTGACATATTCACTCACCCCACCCCTTCACTCTACTACACACATACTGACACACACACTATCACCACACACCACACACATTCACTACATCACCACATCACACACACACACACACATCATTCACTCACCACACCATCATATCACACACACACACATACTGACATATTCACTCACCCCACCCTCCCTTCCCTTCACTCACACACACACAACATACTGACATATTCACTCACCCCAACCCTTCACTCACTCACACACACACATACACTGCACACACATCACTACTCACCCACCTTCACTATACACATTACTACTATCACTACATACTACATCACTACTACTATCATTCACTCTACACACACACACTACATTACATATTCACACACACACAGCATCACTACACACACACACACACACACACATATTGTACATGATTCACTCACCCTCACTCCTTCACATCTCACACACACACATATATGACATAGTATCACTACACTACACACATTCACACTCACACACACATACTGACATATTCCACTCACTCACCTCACTCTTCACACACACACACACATACTGACATATTCACTCCACCCCACCTCCTTCACTCTCACACACACACACACATACTGACATATTCACTCACCCCACACCTTCACTGGCATACACACACACACACACATACTGATATATTCACTCACCCCACCCCTTCACTCTCTCACTCACACACACACATACTGACATATTCACTCACCCCACCCCTTCAACTTTATCACTACACACTACATACTGATCACATCACACACACACATCATTACTACATATTCACAACACACTATCACACACTTACACACACTTACACATATTCATTCACTATCATCACACACACACACATACTGAGACATATTCACTCACCCCATCCATTCACTCTTACACATTATTGATATATTCATCACTTACATATCATTCATCTCTACACACACTACATATTACATATTATTACTAATCACTATTACACATTACTACATATTATCATACACACACATTATACTACTACATATTACATATTACTACATACATACACATTACTACATATTAATATATACACATCACTGACATATCACCACTCCCACCCTTCACACACTCACATCACACACTACATACTGACATATTCACTCACTCCCACCTCTAAGCATATCTTCACTCACACACACACAAACATACTAACATATTCACTCACCCAACCACTTTCCTACACACACACACACACACACACACACACACACATTAATACACACACATTACACACATACACACACACATCACACATGCACATTACACACACACACATATTGACATATTCTCACTCACTCTAATTCTCCATTCACTTCACTCACACAAACATACTTGGCATATTCATCACTCCAACTCCCTTCACTTACTCACTTCACTCACACACACACACACACACGCACACACACATTACACATACACACACACACACACACACACACACACACACACACACACACACACACACACACACACACACACACACACACACACACACACACACATACTGACATATTCACTCCACCCACTCCACTTCACTCACACACTCACACACATACTGACATATTCACTCACCCACCCCTCCCCTCCCCTTCACTCACACCCACACACACATACTGACATATTCACTCACCCAACCACTTCTCTCACACACACACATACACACACACACACACACACACACACACACACACACACACACACACACACACACACACACACACACACACACACACACACACACACACACACATACTGACATATTCACTCACCACCCCTCCTTCCTTCACTCACACACACACAAACATACTAACATATTCACTCACCTAACCATTTCTTCACACACACACATACACACACACACACACACACACACACACACACACACACACACACACACACACACACACACTATTATACATTCTTAATCCAAGATGGCGTAGCAGTCGTATCGTATGTTTTGTCTTGTCCCGTCCTGTCTAGTGTAAATATAGTTTTCTTCGCTTATTTTTCTGTATATATTTCAGACATATTTTAATCTCAACTCTCAAACTAGAGCTGAATATACTCTCCTGCAACCCGCGATTCACCTCGGAATGTGGTACGTGATCCGCCTTTTCATAATATTCTTTTTTTTTACATTAGGATCCGGAGCCACCATCAGAAGCTAGCCAGCACCCAGCCAGCTAGCTCGTACTCAGTTAGCCATTGCTAGCGGTCTTGCCAAGCTAACTAGAACACCAGCGCGACATCAACCCAGAGCATATCAGACTGCTCTCTTTTCTCTACCACATCTCTCCGGATTCCCACCGCAAGCTCTGAACCTCTTACACCGGATCATCGCAACTGGCTAGCTAGCTGCAATGTACCTGAGTGGCTACTTCCCGGGCCGTGTAACGCCTCTGGCCCAAAACAAGCTACAGCTGAGCCTTGAGCTAAGCCCATCTTCCCGATCTCCAGCCGAGAGGCCCAACGATACTCTCTTAAGCCAATTGGGCCTTGGACCTCTACTGCCGACTCACGGAGCGCCGCCGATCCATCACGACTGGTCCAGCCGACAGAGCACCGCTCCGAGGTGGTCTGCAAACTAGGCTCAAGCTGCTGCGACATCGCTTAAAGATCCATCTCGCTGGGCCAAGGCCCAAGCGAAGCTTTCTGAAACGCTTTCGTGTCTCCAGCTCACCCTGTAGCTGCACTAGGAGCTCCTGCAGCAGCAATCCTGGCTATACTTACCCGGGCCCACGACCGGGTCTGATCGATGTCACCGCAAGAAGAGTGAATAACAGACTCAATCCTATCGCATCGTCTCCCAGAGCGTTAGCTCTCTAGCCCTCTCGCTATTCCCCCTACTTGCTATTCGCCTGCTAACGGCTAGCTTGTCCAGCCCGGGCCCATGTAACATGTTAGCTTGTTAGGCACAGGCCTGCTAACCATCTGACTCACCTCATCCCAAACACTTCTGAACCCATTTACTTGTCTATCTCTTGATTTTTATTTGTTTATACTCCTTCCGGAAACCTGCCTCTACCCACTGTGATACGGATTCGCTATCACTTTTAATTTTGATTTATTTTTATGACACACTCAAGAACCTCCAGACGCTAACCAGCTAACTAGCTACAAGCTATTTAGTCATTGTTAGTTTAAAAAAAAAAAAAAACCTGGATAACACTTTCGCCAGCCCAGCTTCCCTCGCCCATCCACCGCTGCCCCTGGACACTGATTTCTTGGCTACATAGCTGACGACGCTGGACTGTCCATTAATCACGGTACTCCCATTCTGCTTGTTTGTTTATCTGTCGCCCAGTTGCCTAGTCAACGCCATTTTACCTGCTGTTTGTTGAAGTAGCTGGATTAGCCTCGCCTACTGTTTTTAGCTAGTCTTCCCAATTCAACACCTGACATTACTGTATGCCTCGCTGCATGTCTCTCCCAAATGTCAATATGCCTTGTATACTGTTGTTCAGGTTAGTTATCATTGTTTTAGTTCACAATGGAGCCCCCTAGATCCACTCTGCATACCCCCCTGTTACCTCCTTTGTCCCACTCCCACACATGCGGTGTGACCTCACCCATTACTTCAGGCATGTCCAGAGATACAACCTCCTCTCATCATCACCAGTGCCTGGGCTTACCTCCGCTGTACCCGCACCCCACCATACCCTGTCTGCGCATTATGCCCTGGAATATATTCTACCATGCCCAGAAACCTGCTCCTCTTTATCCTCTGCCCTCAACGCTCTAGGCGACCAGTTTTGATAGCCTTTAGCCGCACCCCTCATACTACTCCTTCTCTGTTCCGCGGGTGATGTGGAGGTAAACCCAGGCCCTGCATGCCCCCAGGTACCCTCATTTGTTGACTTCTGTGATCGAAAAGTCTTGGTTTTATGCATGTCAACATCAGAAGCCTCCCCTAAGTTTGTTTTACTCACTGCTTTAGCACACTCTGCTAACCCTGATGTCCTTGCCGTGTCTGAATCCTGGCTCAGGAAGGCCACCAAAATTCAGAGATTTCCCATACCCAACTATAACATCTTCCGTCAAGATAGAACTGCCAAAGGGGGCGGAGTCGCAGTCTACTGTAGAGATAGCCTGCAAAGTAATGTCATACTTTCCAGGTCCATACCCAAACAGTTTGAACTACTAATTTTGAAAATTACTTCTCCCAGAAACAAGTCTATCACTGTTGCCGCCTGCTACCGACCCCCTCGTCAGCTCCCAGCTGCGCCTGGACACCATTTGTGAATTGATCGCCCCCATCTAGCTTCAGAGTTTGTTCTGTTAGGTGACCTAAACTGGGATATGCTTAACACCCCCCGGCAGTCCTACAATCTAAGCTAGATGCCCTCAATCTCACTCAAATCATCAAGGAACCCACCAGGTACAACCCCTAACTCTGTAAACAAGGGCACCCTCATAGACGCTATCCTGACCAACTGGCCCTCCAAATATACCTCCGCTGTCTTCAACCAGGATCTCAGCGATCACTGCCTCATCGCCTGTATCCGCCACGGAGCCGCAGTCAAACGACTCACCCTCATCACTGTCAAACGCTCCCTAAAACACTTCTGTGAGCAGGCCTTTCTAATCGACCTGGCCCGTATCCTGAAGGACATTGACCTCATCCCGTCAGTTGAGGATGCCTGGTCATTCTTTAAAAGTAACTTCCTCACCATTTTAGATAAGCATGCTCCGTTCAAAAATGCAGAACCAAGAACAGATACAGCCCTTGGTTCACTCCAGACCTGACTGCCCTCGACCAGCACAAAAACATCCTGTGGCGGACTGCAATAGCATCGAATAGCCCCCGTGATATGCAACAGTTCAGGGAAGTCAGGAACCAATACACGCAGTCAGTCAGGAAAGCTAAGGCCAGCTTCTTCAGGCAGAAGTTTGCATCCTGTAGCTCCAACTCCAAAAAGTTCTGGGACACTGTGAAGTCCATGGAGAACAAGAGCACCTCCTCCCAGCTGCCATCCATGATTATCGAAAACTTCAATAAGCACTTCTCAACGGCTGGCCATGCCTTCCGCCTGGCTACTCCAACCTCGCCAACAGCTCCGCCCCGTAGTTCCTCACCCAAGCCTCTCCAGGTTCTCCTTTACCCAAATCCAGATAGCAGATGTTCTGAAAGAGCTGCAAAACCTGGACCCGCATAAATCAGCTGGGCTTGACAATCTGGACCCGCTATTTCTGAAACTATCTGCCGCCATTGTCGCAACCCCTATTACCAGCCTGTTCAACCTCTCTTTCATATCGCCTGAGATCCCCAAGGATTGAAAGCTGCCGCAGTCATCCCCTTCAAAGGGGGAGACACCCTGGACCCAAACTGCTATAGACCTATATCCATCCTGCCCTGCCTATCTAAGGTCTTCGAAAGCCAAGTCAACAAACAGGTCACTGACCATCTCGAATCCCACCGTACCTTCTCCGCTGTGCAATCTGGTTTCCGAGCCGTCACGGGTGCACCTCAGCCACACTCAAGGTACTAAATGATATCATAACCGCCATCGATAAAAGACAGTACTGTGCAGCCGTTTTCATCGACCTTGCCAAGGCTTTCGACTCTGTCAATCACCAAATTCTTATCGGCAGACTCAACAGCCTCGGTTTTTCGGATGACTGCCTTGCCTGGTTCACCAATTACTTTGCAGACAGAGTTCAGTGTGTCAAATCAGAGGGCATGCTGTCCGGTCCTCTGGCAGTCTCTATGGGGGTGCCACAGGGTTCACCTCGGGCCGACTCTTTCTGTATATATCAATGATGTTGCTCTTGCTGCGGGCGATTCCCTGATCCACCTCTACGCAGACGACACCATTCTATATACTTTCGCCCGTCATTGGACACTGTGCTATCCAACCTCCAAACGAGCTTCAATGCCATACAGCACTCCTTCCGTGGCCTCCAACTGCTCTAAACGCGAGTAAACCAAATGCATGCTTTTCAACCGATCGCTGCCTGCACCCGCATGCCCGACTAGCATCACCACCCTGGATGGTTCCAACCTTGAATATGTGGACATCTATAAGTACCTAGGTGTCTGGCTAGACTGCAAACTCTCCTTCCAGACTCACATCAAACATCTCCAATCAAAAATCAAATCCAGAGTCGGCTTTCTATTCCGCAACAAAGCCTCCTTCACTCACGCTGCCAAGCTTACCCTAGTAAAACTGACTATCCTACCGATCTCGACTTCGGCGATGTCATCTACAAAATGGCTTCCAACACTCTACTCAGCAAACTGATGCAGTCTATCACAGTGCCATCCGTTTTGTCACTAAAGCACCTTATACCACCCACCACTGCGACTTGTATGCTCTAGTCGGCTGGCCCTCACTACATATTCGTCGCCAGACCCACTGGCTCCAGGTCATCTACAAGTCCATGCTAGGTAAAGCTCCGCCTTTATCTCAGTTCACTGGTCACGATGGCAACACCCATCCGCAGCACGCGCTCCAGCAGGTGTATCTCACTGATCATCCCTAAAGCCAACACCTCATTTGGCCGCCTTTCGCTCCAGTACTCTGCTGCCTGTGACTGGAACGAATTGCAAAATCGCTGAAGTTGGAGACTTTTATCTCCTCTCCAACTTCAAACATCAGCTATCCGAGCAGCTAACCGACGCTGCAGCTGTACATAGTCTATAGGTAAAATAGCTCACCCTTTTTCACCTACCTCATTCCCATACTGTTTTTATACTGTTTTTATTTATTTACTTTTCTTTTTTTTGCACACCAATATCTCTACCTGTACATGCCCATCTGATCATTTATCACCCAGTGTTAATCTGCAAAATTGTATTATTCCGCCTACCTCCTCATGCCTTTTGCACACATTGTATATAGACTGCCCATTTTTTTCTACTGTGTTATTGACTTGCTAATTGTTTACTCCATGTGTAACTCTTGCGTTGTCTGTTCACACTGCTATGCTTTTATCTTGGC
>NW_026285143.1:0-5284 GCF_023373465.1 Oncorhynchus keta | reverse complement strand
TGTGTGTGTGTGTGTGTGTGTGTGTGTGTGTGTGTGTGTGTGTTTTGCGTGTGAACCTAGTGCCACTGTGTGTGTGTGTGTGTGTGTGTGTGTGTGTGTTTTTGTGTGAACCTAGCGCCACCGTGTGTGTGTGTGTGTGTGTGTGTGTGTGTGTGTGTGTGTGTGTGTGTGTGTGTGTGTGTGTGTGTGTGTTCCCTCCTACGTCTGGTTGGTTACAGGATCCTCTGAGGTTTCCTGTCCACCAAGGTCTCAAAGGGCTCTAGGTTTTCAGTGGCTCTAGGTTTTTAATGGTGCTATGTTTTCAGTGGCTCTCGGTTTTTAATGGTGCTATGTTTTCAGTGGCTCTAGGTTTTTAATGGTGCTATGTTTTCAGTGGCTCTAGGTTTTTAATGGTGCTATGTTTTCAGTGGCTCTTGGTTTTCAATGGTGCTATGTTTTCAGTGGCTCTAGGTTTTCAATGGTGCTATGTTTTCAGTGGCTCTAGGTTTTCAATGGTGCTATGTTTTCAGTGGCTCTAGGTTTTCAATGGTGCTATGTTTTCAGTGGCTCTAGGTTTTCAATGGTGCTATGTTTTCAGTGGCTCTAGGTTTTTAATGGTGCTATGTTTTCAGTGGCTCTAGGTTTTCAATGGTGCTATGTTTTCAGTGGCTCTAGGTTTTCAATGGTGCTATGTTTTCAGTGGCTCTAGGTTTTCAATGGTGCTATGTTTTCAGTGGCTCTAGGTTTTCAATGGTGCTATGTTTTCAGTGGCTCTAGGTTTTCAATGGTGCTATGTTTTCAGTGGCTCTAGGTTTTCAATGGTGCTATGTTTTCAGTGGCTCTAGGTTTTTAATGGTGCTATGTTTTCAGTGGCTCTAGGTTTTCAATGGTGCTATGTTTTCAGTGGCTCTAGGTTTTTAATGGTGCTATGTTTTCAGTGGCTCTAGGTTTTCAATGGTGCTATGTTTTCAGTGGCTCTAGGTTTTCAATGGTGCTATGTTTTCAGTGGCTCTAGGTTTTCAACGGCGCTATGTTTTCAGTGGCTCTAGGTTTTCAATGGTGCTATGTTTTTAGTGCAGCTGGGTTTTCAGTGGCTCTAGGTTTTCAGTGGTGCTAGGTTTTCAGTGCCGCTAGGTTTTCAGTGGAGCTGGGTTTTCAGTGGCTCTAGGTTTTCAATGGTGCTATGTTTTCAGTGCAGCTGGGTTTTCAGTGGCTCTAGGTTTTCAGTGGTGCTAGGTTTTCAGTGGCTCTATGTTTTCAGTGCCGCTAGGTTTTCAGTGCCGCTAGGTTTTCAGTGTGTAAAAATGGGCTTCAGCTTGGTACTGTTGTATTGCTCTGCCATGAGGTCCTGGCAGGCAGAAATCCATCATTGTTGAGGGAGATACTGACATTGTGGGGTAGTTGTACTAAATACAGCTATGGGTTCTGGAATGATATGTTTCATTGGGCCGTATTTATAATCTATAGGACCAAGAGATTTTCCCTTTCAGGGCACATGGTCATGGTCTTATCTTTTACCAATCAGGGAAAACCTACCATCCCTGGGCGGAACTGCTGAGTCTGTGTTATTTCACGGGGTTAAATCAACTGAACTGCTGAGTCTGTCATTTCACAGGGTTTAAGGAACTCTTCAGGATTTTGGCAATGAAGAAGTTAGAGGTAGTTGCGTTAACTAGTGTTAGCAGATACACATAGACTTCCAGCCATTGCGCTAATGCTAGTTAGCATTGGCTCACAAAACGACCTCAAACTTCATTCGAACTGAACATAGAAAATTACAAATGGTATCCACCAGTTCATCTGCCTCTGGGGAAGTAGATAAAGGAGTTGATCTGACTCTGGGGACGTAGATAAAGGAGTTGATCTGACTCTGGGGAAGTAGATAAAGGAGTTGATCTGACTCTGGGGACGTAGATAAAGGAGTTGATCTGACTCTGGGGACGTAGATAAAGGAGTTGATCTGACTCTGGGGAAGTAGATAAAGGAGTTGATCTGACTCTGGGGACGTAGATAAAGGAGTTGATCTGACTCTGGGGAAGTAGATAAAGGAGTTGATCTGCCTCTGGGGACGTAGATAAAGGAGTTGATCTGCCTCTGGGGAAGTAGATAAAGGAGTTGATCTGCCTCTGGGGACGTAGATAAAGTAGTTGATCTGACTCTGGGGACGTAGATAAAGGAGTTGATCTGACTCTGGGAAGTAGATAAAGGAGTTGATCTGACTCTGGGGACGTAGATAAAGGAGCTGATCTGCCTCTGGGGACGTATAAAGGAGTTGATCTGACTCTGGGGAAGTAGATAAAGGAGTTGATCTGCCTCTGGGAAGTAGATAAAGGAGTTGATCTGACTCTGGGGAAGTAGATAAAGGAGTTGATCTGACCTGGGACGAGATAAAGGTTGATCTGACTCTGGGGAAGTAGATAAAGGGGTTGATCTGCTCTGAGACGTAGATAAAGGAGTTGATCTGACTCTGGGAAGTAGATAAAGGAGTTGATCTGCCTCTGGGAAGTAGATAAGGAGTTGATCTGACTAAAGGAGTTGATCTGCCTCTGGGGAAGTAGAGAAAGGAGTTGATCTGACTAAAGGAGTTCATCTGACTCTGGGGAAGTAGATAAAGAGTTGATCTGCCTCTGGGGAAGTAGATAAAGGGCCTCGTGCCAACATCCCAAAGTATCCTTTAAATCAACTTACACACTTTCCACATTTCAATACCTGGAAGAGGCAGTGCTAATAAAACACTTTCACAAACCAACTCTTCTGCGCTGCCCTGCACAGAACAACAGAACAGTGTGTGTGTGTGTGTGTCAACACCACGTCTGAGCTGTTCCAGGGATGGGCCATACCTGTCTAAATAACATATGAAAGTGCATCTACTCACACACAAACCCCCTCCCCCACCACTACCCAAAATCAGCACATGAGAATTATAAGCTGTCTCATATCAACAGTGAGTCCAAACAAACACAGGCCTGTAACCCCTCATGTCAGATCCCTATTACTGCAGGTCATAATTACTCACTGAAACCACAACATTAAACCTGTCTGAAACAAAACTGTGTTTTCAAGCCCGAGGCCACCATTTGATACAGGAGAGAAGCCGGTGTTATGATTCAATCTCTATTGGACCCAATGCCAGGGAAAGTGTTTGTCCAAACTGAAGACAACGCTTGAGTTGAGAAATCTAATCACCAACGCAGTGTCACAAAACTTAGCTGTCTTGTTTAGACTTTTACTGCCTTTGTTGATGTTACATTCTAAAACCAACATGCAAACTGGTAGAAATTATGTGTTTTCAAAGGAAATCTGGTTGAAAATATGTCTTTTCAAAGGCAATTATGGTTGATATGATAATTTGACAAAGGTCAAGCTCCAACCAACTGAGCTATCAGTACACCTGACCTCACTCCTATTTCAATCAATACATATAAATATCCCAAGCAGAAGTCAAACCCATAACCTTGGTCTATGCAGCATCTTAGTGCAAGCAGGCGTCACTACAGTCCCTGGTTTGAATCCAGACTGTATCACATCCAGCCGTGAGTCCCATAGGGCGGCGCACAACTGTCCCAGTGTCGTCCAGGTTTGGCCGGGGTAGGCCGCCATTGTAAATAAGAATTTGTTCTTAACTGACTTGCCTAGTTAAATAAAGGTAAAATAAAATGTGGATCACTACATACCAGACTCCCAGGAGTCAAACCCATAACCTGGTCTATGCAGCCCATGTGGATCACTACATACCAGACTCCAGGAGTCAAACCCTGCAACCCTGGTCTATGCAGCCCATGTGGATCACTACATACCAGACTCAGAGTCAAACCTATAACCTTGGGTTGCAGCCCATGTGGATCACTACATACCAGACTCCAGGAGTCAAACCCATAACCTTGGTCTATGCAGCCCATGTGGATCACTACATACCAGACTCCAGGAGTCAAACCCATAACCTAGGTCTATGCAGCCCATGTGATCACTACATACCCAGACTCCAGGAGTCAAACCCATAACCCAACCAGGTTGCAGCCCATGTGGATCACTACATACCAGACTCCAGGAGTCAAACCCATAACCTTGGTCTATGCAGCCCATGTGGATCACTACATACCAGACTCCAGGAGTCAAACCCATAACCTCGGCCTATGCAGCCCATGTGGATCACTACATACCAGACTCCAGGAGTCAAACCCATAACCTTGGTCTATGCAGCCCATGGGATCACTACATACAGACTCCAGGAGTCAAACCCATAACCTTGGTCTATCCACAGCCCATGGGGATCATTACATACCAGACTCAGGAGTCAAACCCAAGTTTTATAATGTTTTGGTCTATGCAGCCCATGTGGGATCACCCAAATACCAGACTCCAGGAGTCATACCCAGGAAGACTCGAGGCTGTAATCGCTGCCAAAGGTGCTTCAACAAAGTACTGAGTAAAGGGTCTGAATACTTTTCATTTAGAAATACATTTGTGAAATGTTCTAAATAGGTGTTTTTGCTTTGTCGTTGTGGGGCATTGTGTGTAGATTGACAAGGACATTTTAGATTACAGCTGTAAATGTGGAAAAAGTCAAGGGGTCTGAATACTTGTATTGGACTCCTGGAGTCAAACCCATAACCTTGGTCTATGCAGCCCATGTGGATCACTACATACCAGACTCCAGGAGTCAAACCCATAACCTTGGTCTATGCAGCCCATGTGGATCACTACATACCAGACTCCAGGAGTCAAACCCATAACCTTGGTCTATGCAGCCCATGTGGATCACTACATACCAGACTCCAGGAGTCAAACCCATAACCTTGGTCTATGCAGCCCATGTGGATCACTACATACCAGACTCCAGGAGTCAAACCCATAACCTTGGTCTATGCAGCCCATGTGGATCACTACATACCAGACTCCAGGAGTCAAACCCATAACCTTGGTCTATGCAGCCCATGTGGATCACTACATACCAGACTCCAGGAGTCAAACCCATAACCTTGGTCTATGCAGCCCATGTGGATCTCTACATACCAGACTCCAGGAGTCAAACCCATAACCTTGGTCTATGCAGCCCATGTGGGATCACTACATACCAGACTCCAGGAGTCAAACCCATAACCTTGGGTCTATGCAGCCCATGTGGGATCATTACATACCAGACTCCAGGAGTCAAACCCATAACCTTGGTCTATGCAGCCCATGTGGATCTCTACATACCAGACTCCAGGAGTCAAACCCATAACCTTGGTCTATGCAGCCCATGTGGGATCACTACATACCAGACTCCAGGAGTCAAACCCATAACCTTGGTCTATGCAGCCCA
>NW_026285142.1:0-3784 GCF_023373465.1 Oncorhynchus keta | reverse complement strand
GGGTAGTGTTTTGTTGTGTTGTGGCTACAGAACCCAAACTGGGTAGTGTTTTGTTGTGTTGTGGCTACAGAACCCAAACTGGGTAGTGTTTTGTTGTGTTGTGGCTACAGAACCCAAACTGGGTAGTGTTTTGTTGTGTTGTGGCTACAGAACCCAAACTGGGTAGTGTTTTGTTGTGTTGTGGCTACAGAACCCAAACTGGGTAGTGTTTTGTTGTGTTGTGGCTACAGAACCCAAACTGGGTAGTGTTTTGTTGTGTTGTGGCTACAGAACCCAAACTGGGTAGTGTTTTGTGTTGTGGCTACAGAACCCAAACTGGGTAGTGTTTTGTTGTGTTGTGGCTACAGAACCCAAACTGGGTAGTGTTTTGTTGTGTTGTGGCTACAGAACCCAAACTGGGTAGTGTTTTGTTGTGTTGTGGCTACAGAACCCAAACTGGGTAGTGTTTTGTTGTGTTGTGGCTACAGAACCCAAACTGGGTAGTGTTTTGTTGTGTTGTGGCTACAGAACCCAAACTGGGTAGTGTTTTGTTGTGTTGTGGCTACAGAACCCAAACTGGGTAGTGTTTTGTTGTGTTGTGGCTACAGAACCCAAACTGGGTAGTATTTTATTGTGGTTAGGCTACAGAACCCAAACTGGGTGTTTGTTGTGTTGTGGCTACAGAACCCAAACTGGGTAGTGTTTTGTTGTGTTGTGGTTACAGAACCCAAACTGGGTAGTGTTTTGTTGTGTTGTGGCTACAGAACCTAAACTGGGTAGTGTTTTGTTGTGTTGTGGTTACAGAACCCAAACTGGGTAGTGTTGTTGTGTTGTGGCTAAGCATAACCCAAACTTGGTAGTGTTTTGTGTTGTGGCTACAGAACCCAAACTGGGTAGTGTTTTGCTGTGTTGTGGCTACAGAACCCAAACTGGGTAGTGTTTTTGTGTTGTGGCTACAGAACCCAAACTGGGTAGTGTTTGTTGTGTTGTGGTTACAGAACCCAAACTGGGTAGTGTTTTGTTGTGTTGTGGCTGGGAACCCAAACTGGGTAGTGTTTTTGTTGTGTTGTGGCTACAGAACCCAAACTGGAGTGGTGTTTGTGTTGGGTTAGAACCCCAAGCTATTTTTTTGTGTTGTGGCTACAGAACCCAAACTGGGTAGTGTTTTGTGTTGTGGCTACAGAACCAAAACTGGGTAGTGTTTGCTGTGTTGTGGCTACAGAACCAACATTGGTAGTGTTTTGTTGTGTTGTGGCTAGAGAACCCAACATTGGGTAGTGTTTTGTTTTGTTGTGGCTACAGAACCCAAACTGGGTAGTGTTTTGTTGTGTTGTGGGCTACAGAACCCAAAACTGGGTAGTGTTTTGTTGTGTTGTGGCTACATAACCCAAACTGGGTAGTGTTTTGTTGTGTTGTGGTTACAGAACCCAAACTGGGTAGTGTTTTGTTGTGTTGTGGCTACAGAACCCAAACTGGGTAGTGTTTTGTTGTGTTGTGGTTACAGAACCCAAACTGGGTAGTGTTTTGTTGTGTTGTGGCTACAGAACCCAAACTGGGTAGTGTTTTGTTGTGTTGTGGCTACAGAACCCAAACTGGGTAGTGTTTTGTTGTGTTGTGGCTACAGAACCCAAACTGGGTAGTGTTTTGTGTTGTGGTTACAGAACCCAAACTGGGTAGTGTTTTGTTGTGTTGTGGCTACAGAACCCAAACTGGGTAGTGTTTTGTTGTGTTGTGGCTACAGAACCCAAACTGGGTAGTGTTTGTTGTGTTGTGGCTACAGAACCCAAACTGGGTAGTGTTTTGTTGTGTTGTGGCTACAGAACCCAAACTGGGTAGTGTTTTGTTGTGTTGTGGCTACAGAACCCAAACTGGGTAGTGTTTTGTTGTGTTGTGGCTACAGAACCCAAGTGTTTTGTTGTGTTGGGCTACCAAATCATGGGTAGTGTTTTTGTGTTGTGGCTACAGAACCCAAACTGGGTAGTGTTTTGTTGTGTTGTGGCTACAGAACCCAAACTGGGTAGTGTTTGTTGTGTTGTGGCTACAGAACCCAAACTGGGTAGTGTTTTTGTGTTGTGGCTACAGAACCCAAACTGGGTAGTATTTTGTTGTGTTGTGGCTACAGAACCCAAACTGGGTAGTGTTTTTGTTGTGTTGTGGCTACAGAACCCAAACTGGGGTAGTGTTTTGTTGTGTTGTGGCTACAGAACCCAAACTGGGTAGTGTTTTGTGTTTGTGGCTACAGGGTAGTGTTTTGTTGTGTTGTGGCTAGAGAACCAAACTGGGTAGTGTTTTGTTTTGTGGCTACAGACCCCGAACTGGGTAGTGTTTTGTTGTGTTGTGGCTACAGAACCCAAACTGGGTAGTGTTTTGTTGTGTTGTGGCTACAGAACCCAAACTGGGTAGTGTTTTGTGTTGTGGCTACAGAACCCAAACTGGGTAGTGTTTTGTTGTGTTGTGGCTACAGAACCCAAACTGGGTAGTGTTTTGTGTTGTGGCTACAGAACCCAAACTGGGTAGTGTTTTGTTGTGTTGTGGCTACAGAACCCAAACTGGGTAGTGTTTTGTGTTGTGGTTACAGAACCCAAACTGGGTAGTGTTTTGTTGTGTTGTGGCTACAGAACCAACTGAGTAGTGTTTTGTTGTGTTGTGTTTTGTTTTGTGTTGTGGCTAGAGAACCCAAACTGGGTAGTGTTTTTGTTTGTTGTGGCTACAGAACCCAAACTGGGTAGTGTTTTGTTGTGTTGTGGCTACAGAACCCAAACTGGGTAGTGTTTTGTTGTGTTGTGGCTACATAACCCAAACTGGGTAGTGTTTTACAGGAACCAAACTTGTGTTTTGTGTTGTGGTTACAGAACCCAAACTGGGTAGTGTTTTGTGTTGTGGCTACAGAACCCAAACTGGGTAGTGTTTTGTGTTGTGGCTGTAGTGTTTTGGTCTTGGCTACAGAACCCAAACTGGGTAGTGTTTTGTTGTGTTGTGGCTACAGAACCCAAACTGGGTACTGTTTTGTTGTGTTGTGGCTACAGAACCAAAACTGGGTAGTGTTTTTGTGTTGTGGCTACAGGCTAAAACTGGGTAGTGTGTTGTTTGTGGCTAACTGGGTAGTGTTTTTGTGTTGTGGCTTACAGAACTCAAACTGGGTAGTGTTTTGTGTTGTGGCTACATAACCCAAACTAGGTAGTGTTTTGTGTTGTGGCTACAGAACCCAAACTGGGTAGTTACAGAACTTTTGTTGTGTTGTGGCTACAGAACCCAAACTGGAGGTAGTGTTTTGTTGTGTTGTGGCTACAGAACCCAAACTGGGTAGTGTTTTGTTGTGTTGTGGCTACAGAACCCAAACTGGGTAGTGTTTTGTTGTGTTGTGGCTACAGAACCCAAACTGGGTAGTGTTTTGTTGTGTTGTGGCTACAGAACCCAAACTGGGTAGTGTTTTGTTGTGTTGTGGTTACAGAACCAACACTGGGTAGTGCTTTGTTGTGTTGTGGCTACAGAACCCAAACTGGGTAGTGTTTTGTTGTGTTGTGGCTACAGAACCCAAACTGGGTAGTGTTTTGTTGTGTTGTGGTTACAGAACCCAAACTAGGTAGGGTTTTGTGTTGTGGTTACAGAACCCAAACTGGGTAGTGTTTTGTGTTGTGGTTACAGAACCCAAACTGGGTAGTGTTTTGTTGTGTTGTGGCTACAGAACCCAAACTGGGTAGTGTTTTGTTGTGTTGTGGCTACAGAACCCAAACTGGGTAGTGTTTTGTTGTGTTGTGGCTACAGAACCCAAACTGGGTAGTGTTTTGTGTTGTGGCTGGACCCA
>NW_026285141.1:0-12067 GCF_023373465.1 Oncorhynchus keta | reverse complement strand
AGTTGATGTTCAGATGTGTCTGTTACTTGAACTCTGTGAAGCATAGATTTGGGCTGCAATTCCTCAGGCTGGTAACTCTAATGAACTTATCCTCTGCAGCAGAGGTAACTCTGGGTCTGCCTTTCCTTTGACCAAATAGGGCTATCTTCTGTATAACACCTCTACCTTGTCACAACACAACTGATTGCCTCAAACGCATTAAGAAGGAAATAAATTCCACAAATGCATTTTTAATAACTTCTTATGGCTTGAATCCCGCTAACGGGAGCGATATGACAACAGCCAGTAAAAGTGCAGGGCGCCAAATTCAAAACAGAATTCTCATAATTAAAATTCCTCAAACATAGAAGTATTTTACACCATTTTAAAGATAAACTTGTTGTTAGTCCAACCATAGTGTCCGATTTCAAAAAGGCTTTACGACGAAAGCACAACTAATCACAGAAAAACACAGCCATTTTTCCAGCCAAAGAGAGGAGTCACAAAAAGCAGAAATAGAGAGAAAATTAATCACTAACCTTTGATGATCTTCATCAGATAACACTCATAGGACTTCATGTTACACAATACATGTCTGTTTTGTTCGATAAAGTTCATATTTATATACAAAAATCTGAGTTTACATTGGCGCGTTATGTTTAGTAGTTCCAACACATCTGGTGATTTTGCAGAGAGCCACATCAATTTACAGAAATACTCATAATAAACATTGATAAAAGATACAACTATTATGCATGGAATTATAGATATACTTCTCCTTAATGCAATCGCTGTGTCAGATTTCAAAAAAGCTTTTCCGAAAAAGCAAACCATGCAAAAATCTGAGTACAGCGCTCAGACAACAAATCAAGCCATACAGATATCCACCATGTCGTGGAGTCAACAGAAGTCAGAAATAACATTATAAGTATTCACTCCCAGGAATCACAGTTCCACAATAAATGTTTGATTTGTTCGATGAAGTCCATCATTGATGTCCAAATACCTCCTTTTTGTTCGCGCGTTTAGCCCAGTAAACCAAATTCATGACGAGCAAGCCAGAGGAAAAGTCAAAAAGTTCCGTTACTGTCCATAGAAACATGTCAAACGAAGTATAGAATCAATCTGTAGGATGTTTTTAATATAAATCTTCAATAATGTTCCAATCGGAGGACTCCTTTGTCTTCAGAAATGCAATGGAACGCAAGCTAACTCTCACGTGGACGCGTGTGACCAGCTCATGCCATTCTGCCAGACCACTGACTCATTCAGCTCCCCCCACAGTAGGAAGTGCAATTTGACCCCACAGACACTGTATATTCGATAGGCAAAGAGCTGAAAAACTACAAACCTCAGATTACCCACTTCCTGGTTGGATTTTTTCTCAGTTTTTTGCCTGCTGTATGAGTACTGTTATACTCAGACATCATTCAAACAGTTTTAGAAACTTCAGAGTGTTTTTTTATTCAAATCTACTAATAATATGCATATATAATAAATGCATATAATATAATAAAATCTAATAAAATATGCATATATTAGCAACTGTGCCTGAGTAGCAGGCAGTTTACTCTGGACACCTTATTCATCCAAGCTACTCAATACTGCCCCCAGCCATAAGAAGTTTAACAAGCCACACCTGTTAATTGAAATGCATTCCAGGTGACTACCTCATGAAGCTGGTTGAGAGAATGCCAAGAGTGTGCAAAGCTGTCATCAAGGCAAAGGATGGCTACTTTGAAGAATCTCAAATATAAATATATATTTTTTTGTGTGTCACATTTTTAGGTTACTACATAATTCCATATGTGTTATTTCATAATTTTGATATCTTCAATATTATTCGACAATGTAAAAAATAGTAACAAAATAAAGACAAACCCTGGAATGAGTAGGTGTGTCCAAACTTTTGACTGGCACTGTATGTTGATCTCAAAAAAGGATCTAAGATCAACTGCTAGTGACTGGCTAAATATCTCATCTTGTAATAGCATCCCCAAGATGGCGTAGCAGTCAGACGTCGTGTCGTGTCCCCTATTTTTCTTCGCATATCTTTTAAAACATTTTTCTAAACCTCAACATCTAAATACTCTCCTGCAACCCGTCTCACCCAATGTAGCGTGGATCTGCTTTTTTTTCTAAAGTATTTATATTTACTTCGGATCCGGAACCCCTCAACTGAAGCTAGCCAGCTAACTACCAGCTATCAGTCAGCAAACCATTGCTAGCGGTCATCAGCTAACCTTTAGCTCGGAAAGCTCTCACCAGTTCGAACAACGCGACTCTAACCAGAGCATAACGGACCTATTATTTTTATCCCGGATTCCCACCGCAAACGGAACTTTTGATCTGGATCTTCACAACTAGCTATCTAGCTAACCGCAACCCGGATGATTAGTCCTGGCTAGCGTTTCCATCCACTTAGCTTGAAGCTAGCCCGGCCAGAGCTCCTGTGCTACCACCGAAGCATACTCTTGGGCTACAAGATCCGGACCCACGACCGGTCTATCGATGTCACTGCATGAAGAGGCATAAACAGACATAACCCCCATCGCGACGTCCCCCAAAGGCTAACTTTTTAGCCCTTGCTATCTGCTTGCTTGCTAATTCGGCCTGCTAACTGCTAGCTTGTTTAGCCCCGGCCTACTAACTGTTAGCTTGTTAGCACAAGCCCGCTAACTGTATGAATCACCGCGTCCCCAGCCAGCCCATCAACTCACTGGACCCATATTTACTTTCAATTTCTTTTCGATTTTTAATTCGATTATACCTTCCGGTAACCTGCCTCACCCAATGTGATATGGAATCGCTATTATTTTTAATTTTTAGAACACATTCAAGAACCTCCTTAAAGCCAACCAGCTAACTAGCTACAAGCTATTTAGTCATTGTTAGCCACTGCTAGCGGCTTTTACCTTCTGCACAGCCAGACAGTTTTTTTTGCCTGGATAATACTCGCCAGTCTAGCTTCCCTGTCCCATCCACCGCTGCCCCCTGGACACTGTGATCACTTGGCTACATAGCTGATGCCTGCTGGACTGTCCATTAATCACGGTACTCCATTCTGTTTGTTTTATGTTTTATCTGTCGGCCCCAGCGGCACTCAGGCTCTGTGTGTAGTTAATCCGACCCTCTCTGCCTAGTCAACGCCATTTTACCTGCTGTTGTTGTCTTACCCGTTGTTGTCTTAGCTAGCTCTCCCAATCAACACCTGTGATTACTGTATGCCTCGATGTATGTCTCTCTCAAATGTCAATATGCCTTGTATACTGTTGTTCAGGTTTAGTTTACAATGGAGCCCCTAGTTCCACTCTTCATACCCCTGATACCTCCTTTGTCCCACCTCCCACACATGCGATGACCTCACCCATTACAACCAGCATGTCCAGAGATACAACCTCTCTTATCATCACCCAGTGCCTGGGCTTACCTCCGCTGTACCCGCACCCCACCATACCCCTGTCGCATTATGCCCTGAATATATTCTACCATGCCCAGAAATCTGCTCCTTTTATTCTGTGTCCCCAACGCTCTAGGCGACCAGTTTTGATAGCCTTTAGCCGCACCCTCATACTACTCCTTCTCTGTTCCGCGGGTGATGTGGAGGTAAACCCAGGCCCTGCATGTCCCCAGGCACCCTCATTTGTTGACTTCTGTGATCGAGAAAGCCTTGGTTTGATGCATGTCAACATCAGAAGCCTCCTCCCTAAGTTTGTTTTACTCACTGCTTTAGCACACTCTGATAACCCTGATGTCCTTGCCGTTTCTGAATCCTGGCTCAGGAAGGCCACCAAAGATTCTGAGATTTCCATACCCAACTATAACATTTTCCTTCAAGATAGAACTGCCAAAGGGGGAGGAGTTGCAGAGATAGCCTGCAAAGTACATTTACATTTACATTTAAGTCATTTAGCAGACGCTCTTATCCAGAGCGACTTACAAATTGGTGCATACACCTTATGACATCCAGTGGAACAGCCACTTTACAATAGTGCATCTAAATCTTTTTAGGGGGGGGGGGTGAGAAGGATTACTTACCCTATCCTAGGTATTCCTTGAAGAGGTGGGGTTTCAAGTGTCTCCGGAAGGTGGTGATTGACTCGCCTATCCAAACAGTTCGAACTACTCATTTTAAAAATTACTCTCTCCAGAAATAAGTCTCTTACTGTTGCCGCCTGCTACCGACCCCCCTCAGCTCCCAGCTGTGCCCTGGACACCATTTGTGAATTTATTGCCCCACATCTAGCTTTAGAGTTTGTTCTGTTAGGTGACCTAAACTGGGATATGCTTAACACCCCGGCAATCCTACAATCTAAGCTAGATGCCCTCAATCTCACACAAATCATCAAGGAACCCACCAGGTACAACCCTAAATCTGTAAACAAGGGCACCCTCATAGACGTCATCCTGACCAACTGGCCCTCCAAATACACCTCCGCTGTCTTCAACCAGGATCTCAGCGATCACTGCCTCATTGCCTGTATCCGCTACGGATCCGCAGTCAAACGACCACCCCTCATCACTGTCAAACGCTCCCTAAAACACTTCTGTGAGCAGGCCTTTCTAATCGATCTGGCCTGGGTGTCCTGGAAGGACATTGTCCTCAGCCCGTCAGTTGAGAATGCCTGGTCATTCTTTAAAAGTAACTTCCTCACCATTTTAGATAAGCATGCTCCGTTCAAAAAAAATGCAGAACTAAGAACCGATATAGCCCTTGGTTTACTCCAGACCTGACTGCCCTCGACCAGCACAAAAACATCCTGTGGCGGACTGCAATAGTATCGAATAGTCCCCGCGATATGCAACTGTTCAGGGACGTCAGGAACCAATACACGCAGTCAGTCAGGAAAGCAAAGGCCAGCTTCTTCAGGCAGAAATGTGCATCCTGTAGCTCCAACTCCAAAAAGTTCTGGGACACTGTGAAGTCCATGGAGAACAAGAGCACCTCCTCCCAGCTGCCCACTGAACTGAGGCTAGGTAACACGGTCACCACCAATAAATCCATGATTATCGAAAACTTCAAGAAGCATTTCTCAACGGCTGGCCATGCCTTCCTCCTGGCTACTCCAACCTCGGCCAACAGTCCACCCCCCCGCAGCTACTCGCCCAAGCCTCTCCAGGTTCTCCTTTACCCAAATCCAGATAGCAGATGTTCTGAAAGAGCTGCAAAACCTGGACACGTACATATCAGCTGGGCTTGACAATCTGGACCCTCTATTTCTGAAACTATCCGCCGCCATTGTTGCAACCACTATTACCAGCCTGTTCAACCTCTTTCATATCGTCTGAGATCCCAAAGGATTGGAAAGCTGCCGCAGTCATCCCCCTCTTGAAAGGGGGAGACACCCTGGACCCAAACTGTTACAGACATATATCCATCCTGCCCTGCCTATCTAAGGTCTTCGAAAGCCAAGACAACAAACAGGTCACTGACCATCTCGAATCCCACCGTACCTTCTCCGCTGTGCAGTCTGGTTTCCGAGCCGGTCACGGGTGCACCTCAGCCACGCTCAAGGTACTAAACGATATCATAACCGCTATCGATAAAAGACAGTACTGTGCAGCCGTCTTCATCGACCTTGCCAAGGCTTTCGACTCTGTCAATCATCATATTCTTATCGGCAGACTCAGTAGCCTCGGTTTTTCTGATGACTGCCTTGCCTGGTTCACCAACTACTTTGCAGACAGAGTTCAGTGTGTCAAATCGGAGGTCATGCTGTCCGGTCCTCTGGCAGTCTCTATGGGGGTGCCACAGGGTTCAATTCTCGGGCCGACTCTTTTCTCTGTATATATCAATGATGTTGCTCTTGCTGCGGGAGATTCCCTGATCCACCTCTACGCAGACGACACCATTCTGTTTACTTCCGGCCCGTCCTTGGACACTGTGCTATCTAACCTCCAAACGAGCTTCAATGCCATACAACACTCCGTCCGTGGCCTCCAACTGCTCTTAAACGCTAGTAAAACCAAATGCATGATTTTCAACCGTTCGCTGCCTGCACCCACACGCCCAACTAGCATCACCACCCTGGATGGTTCCGACCTAGAATATGTGGACATCTATAAGTACCTAGGTGTCTGGCTAGACTGTAAACTCTCCTTCCAGACTCATATCAAACATCTCCAAACAAAAATGAAATCTAGAGTCGGCTTTCTATTCCGCAACAAAGCCTCCTTCACTCACGCCGCCAAACTTACCCTAATAAAACTGACTATCCTACCGATCCTCGACTTCGGCGATGTCATCTACAAAATAGCTTCTAATACTCTACTCAGCAAACTGGATGCAGTTTATCACAGTGTCATCCGTTTTGTTACTAAAGCACCTTATACCACCCACCACTGCGACCTGTATGCGCTCGTCGGCTGGCCCTCGCTACATATTCGTCGCCAGACCCACTGGCTCCAAGTCATCTACAAGTCCATGCTAGGTAAAGCTCCGCCTTATCTCAGTTCACTGGTCACGATGGCAACACCCACCCGTAGCACGCGCTCCAGCAGGTGTATCTCACTGATCATCCCTAAAGCCAACACCTCATTTGGCCGCCTTTCGTTCCAGTTCTCTGCTGCCTGTGACTGGAACGAATTGCAAAAATTGCAGAAGTTGGAGACTTTTATCTCCCTCACCAACTTCAAACATCTGCTATCTGAGCAGCTAACCGATCGCTGCAGCTGTACATAGTCTATCAGTAAATAGCCCACCCAATTTTACCTACCTCATCCCCATACTGTTTATATTTATTTACTTTTCTGCTCTTTTGCACACCAATATCTCTCTACCTGTACACGACCATCTGATATTTTATCATTCCAGTGTTAATCTGCAAAATTGTAATTATTCGCCTACCTCCTCATGCCTTTTGCACACAATGTATATAGACTCTGTTTTTTCTACTGTGTTATTGACTTGTTAATTGTTTACTCCATGTGTAACTCTGTGTTGTCTGTTCACACTGCTATGCTTTATCTTGGCCAGGTCGCAGTTGCAAATGAGAACTTGTTCTCAACTAGCCTACCTGGTTAAATAAAGTAAATAAAAATAAAAATAAATAAATCTACCCTACCTCATATTTTCAGAGTTTATATCATGTAACTCTACTATAGCATGATCTGTGAGGACAATAGGACCAATCTTGCAATCAATCACATTATTAATCATGAAATTTGATATCAGGAAGAAATATTTTCTGGAGTGTGTCTTATGACAGAGAATATACTGTTTTCTCCCACTATCAATTAGGATGGACTAATCGCCATGTCTGTAAGGCCCATATCTTCATATGTATTCCAAGTCTATCCTTTGGCGTGGAGTGTGAATGTACTTCTATCAATCCTATTGTCCATCACTTGGTTAAAGTCTCCATTAAGGACAATCTGCCCATTAGTTTGATTTATTTTACCTTTATTTAACTTGGCAAGTCAGTTAAGAACAAATTCTTATTTTCAATGATGGCCTAGGAACAGTGGGTTAACTACCTGTTCAGGGGCAGAACGACAGATTTGTACCTTGTCAGCTTGGGGGTTTGAACATGCAACCTTCCGGTTATTAGTCCAACGCTCTAACCACTAGGCTACCCTGCCGCCCCATGAAGGTTAAAGTCTCCAGGAAAGATGATCTGCCCATTAGATGAAGGTTAAAGTCTCCATTACGGACTATCTGCCCATTAGATGAAGGTTAAAGTCTCCAGGAAAGATGATCTGCCCATTAGATGAAGGTTAAAGTCTCCAGGAAAGACGATCTGCCCATTAGATGAAGGTTAAAGTCTCCAGGAAAGATGATCTGCCCATTAGATGAAGGTTAAAGTCTCCAGGAAAGATGATCTGCCCATTAGATGAAGGTTAAAGTCTCCAGGAAAGATGATCTGCCCATTAGATGAAGGTTAAAGTCTCCAGGAAAGATGATCTGCCCATTAGATGAAGGTTAAAGTCTCCAGGAAAGATGATCTGCCCGTTAGATGAAGGTTAAAGTCTCCAGGAAAGATGATCTGCCCATTAGATGAAGGTTAAAGTCTCCAGGAAAGATGATCTGCCTGTTAGATGAAGGTTAAAGTCTCCAGGAAAGATGATCTGCCCATTAGATGAAGGTTAAAGTCTCCAGGAAAGATGATCTGCCCATTAGATGAAGGTTAAAGTCTCCAGGAAAGATGATCTGCCCATTAGATGAAGGTTAAAGTCTCCAGGAAAGACGATCTGCCCATTAGATGAAGGTTAAAGTCTCCAGGAAAGATGATCTGCCCATTAGATGAAGGTTAAAGTCTCCAGGAAAGACGATCTGCCCATTAGATGAAGGTTAAAGTCTCCAGGAAAGATGATCTGCCCATTAGATGAAGGTTAAAGTCTCCAGGAAAGACGATCTGCCCATTAGATGAAGGTTAAAGTCTCCAGGAAAGATGATCTGCCCGTTAGATGAAGGTTAAAGTCTCCATTAAGGACGATCTGCCCATTAGATGAAGGTTAAAGTCTCCAGGAAAGATGATCTGCCCATTAGATGAAGGTTAAAGTCTCCAGGAAAGATGATCTGCCCATTAGATGAAGGTTAAAGTTTCCATTAAGGACGATCTGCCCATTAGATGAAGGTTAAAGTCTCCAGGAAAGACGATCTGCCCATTAGATGAAGGTTAAAGTCTCCAGGAAAGATGATCTGCCCATTAGATGAAGGTTAAAGTCTCCAGGAAAGATGATCTGCCCATTAGATGAAGGTTAAAGTCTCAGGAAAGATGATCTGCCCGTTAGATGAAGGTTAAAGTCTCCAGGAAAGATGATCTGCCCATTAGATGAAGGTTAAAGTCTCCAGGAAAGATGATCTGCCCGTTAGATGAAGGTTAAAGTCTCCAGGAAAGATGATCTGCCCATTAGATGAAGGTTAAAGTCTCCAGGAAAGATGATCTGCCCATTAGATGAAGGTTAAAGTCTCCAGGAAAGATGATCTGCCCATTAGATGAAGGTTAAAGTCTCCAGGAAAGACGATCTGCCCATTAGATGAAGGTTAAAGTCTCCAGGAAAGATGATCTGCCCATTAGATGAAGGTTAAAGTCTCCAGGAAAGACGATCTGCCCATTAGATGAAGGTTAAAGTCTCCAGGAAAGATGATCTGCCCATTAGATGAAGGTTAAAGTCTCCAGGAAAGACGATCTGCCCATTAGATGAAGGTTAAAGTCTCCAGGAAAGACGATCTGCCCGTTAGATGAAGGTTAAAGTCTCCAGGAAAGATGATCTGCCCATTAGATGAAGGTTAAAGTCTCCAGGAAAGATGATCTGCCCATTAGATGAAGGTTAAAGTCTCCAGGAAAGATGATCTGCCCATTAGATGAAGGTTAAAGTCTCCAGGAAAGACGATCTGCCCATTAGATGAAGGTTAAAGTCTCCAGGAAAGACGATCTGCCCATTAGATGAAGGTTAAAGTCTCCAGGAAAAATGATCTGCCCATTAGATGAAGGTTAAAGTCTCCAGGAAAGACGATCGGCCAATTAGATGAAGGTTAAAGTCTCCATTAAGGACGATCTGCCCATTAGATGAAGGTTAAAGTCTCCAGGAAAGATGATCTGCCCATTAGATGAAGGTTAAAGTCTCCAGGAAAGATGATCTGCCCATTAGATGAAGGTTAAAGTTTCCATTAAGGACGATCTGCCCATTAGATGAAGGTTAAAGTCTCCAGGAAAGACGATCTGCCCATTAGATGAAGGTTAAAGTCTCCAGGAAAGATGATCTGCCCATTAGATGAAGGTTAAAGTCTCCAGGAAAGATGATCTGCCCATTAGATGAAGGTTAAAGTCTCCAGGAAAGATGATCTGCCCGTTAGATGAAGGTTAAAGTCTCCAGGAAAGATGATCTGCCCATTAGATGAAGGTTAAAGTCTCCAGGAAAGATGATCTGCCCGTTAGATGAAGGTTAAAGTCTCCAGGAAAGATGATCTGCCCATTAGATGAAGGTTAAAGTCTCCAGGAAAGATGATCTGCCCATTAGATGAAGGTTAAAGTCTCTAGGAAAGATGATCTGCCCATTAGATGAAGGTTAAAGTCTCCAGGAAAGACGATCTGCCCATTAGATGAAGGTTAAAGTCTCCAGGAAAGATGATCTGCCCATTAGATGAAGGTTAAAGTCTCCAGGAAAGACGATCTGCCCATTAGATGAAGGTTAAAGTCTCCAGGAAAGATGATCTGCCCATTAGATGAAGGTTAAAGTCTCCAGGAAAGACGATCTGCCCATTAGATGAAGGTTAAAGTCTCCAGGAAAGATGATCTGCCCATTAGATGAAGGTTAAAGTCTCCAGGAAAGATGATCTGCCCATTAGATGAAGGTTAAAGTCTCCAGGAAAGATGATCTGCCCATTAGATGAAGGTTAAAGTCTCCAGGAAAGATGATCTGCCCATTAGATGAAGGTTAAAGTCTCCAGGAAAGATGATCTGCCCATTAGATGAAGGTTAAAGTCTCCAGGAAAGACGATCTGCCCATTAGATGAAGGTTAAAGTCTCCATTAAGGACGATCTGCCCATTAGATGAAGGTTAAAGTCTCCAGGAAAGATGATCTGCCCATTAGATGAAGGTTAAAGTCTCCAGGAAAGATGATCTGCCCATTAGATGAAGGTTGAAGTTTCCATTAAGGACGATCTGCCCATTAGATGAAGGTTAAAGTCTCCAGGAAAGATGATCTGCCCATTAGATGAAGGTTAAAGTCTCCAGGAAAGATGATCTGCCCATTAGATGAAGGTTTAAAGTCTCCAGGAAAGATGATCTGCCCATTGGGGATGAAGGTTAAAGTCTCAGGAAAGATGATCTGCCCATTAGATGAAGGTTAAAGTCTCAGGAAAGATGATCTGCCCATTAGATGAAGGTTAAAGTCTCCAGGAAAGATGATCTGCCCATTAGATGAAGGTTAAAGTCTCCAGGAAAGATGATCTGCCCATTAGATGAAGGTTAAAGTCTCCAGGAAAGATGATCTGCCCATTAGATGAAGGTTAAAGTCTCCAGGAAAGATGATCTGCCCTCTATATCCTAGTAGAACGTTGACCTCGTGAAAACACATCAGGGTCCTCCTTGTTGGGAGCATATCTGTTGCAGAATACTACCTTAGTCCCCTCAGAGCCTCAATAATACTACCTCCTCTAAATGATCTGATGCTACCTTAGTCCCCTCAGAGCCTCAATAATACTACCTCCTCTAAATGATCTGATACTACCTTAGTCCCCTCAGAGCCTCAATAATACTACCTCCTCTAAATGATCTGATACTACCTTAGTCCCCTCAGAGCCTCAATAATACTACCTCCTCTAAATGATCTGATACTACCTTAGTCCCCTCAGAGCCTCAATAATACTACCTCCTCTAAATGATCTGATACTACCTTAGTCCCTCAGAGCCTCAATAATACTACCTCCTCTAAATGATCTGATACTTACCTTAGTCCCCTCAGAGCCTCAATATGCTACCTCCTCTAAATGATCTGATACTACCTTAGTCCTCTCAATAATGATCCTCTAAATGATCTGACCTTAGTCCCCAGAGCCTCAATAATGCTACCTCCTAAAATGATCTGATACTACCTTAGTCCCCTCAGAGCCTCAATAATACTACCTCTCTAAATGATCTGATACTACCTTAGTCCCCTCAGGCCTCAATAATACTACCTCCTCTAAATGATCTGATACTACCTTAGTCCCTCAGAGCCCCTCCAATAATACTACACTCATAAATGTCTGATACTGCCTTGGTCCCTCAGAGCCTCAATAATACTACCTCCTCTAAATGATCTGATACTACCTTAGTCCCTCAGAGCTTCAATAATACAACCTCCTCTAAATGATCTGGTATACCTTGGTCCTCAGAGCCTCAATAATACTACCTCCTCTAAATGATCTGATACTACCTTAGTCCCTCAAGCCCTCAATAATACTACCTCCTCTAAATGATCTGATACTACCTTAGTCCCTCAGAGCCTCAATAATACTACCTCCTCTAAATGATCTGATACTACCTTAGTCCCTCAGAGCCTCAATAATACTACCTCCCCTCTAAATGATCTTTTAAATACTACCGTAGTCCCCTCAGAGCCTCAATAATACTACCTCCTCTAAATGATCTGATACTACCT
>NW_026285140.1:0-26855 GCF_023373465.1 Oncorhynchus keta | reverse complement strand
AAAACAACATGGATCCGTACAAATTGACAGACATCCGTTTTTTGTTAAATATCTACTTACATAATTACCACATCCTTAAATTATGATATACATAGTGTGAGTTTGTCTCAATCCAATATTTGAGCGTGTTTAGGTGTTTGTGGTCACCACAGCAGCAGTCTACAAGGCTCGCCCAACTACAAGTTTCTGGCAGTTAAGTTTTTCTTATTACCCAGAGTTGGATGAATTCGTGGATACAATTTTTTAGATCTCTGCATGCAGTGTGTATGAAGTTAAGAGGTAATGATGATAGCCAATGCTGACTAGCATTTGTACAATGACTGAAGGCTACAGGTACACCGAATCAAATTTTATTGGTCACATACACATGGTTAGCAGATGTTAATGCGAGTGTAGCGAAATGCTTCTGGTTCTGACAGTGCAGTAATATCTAACAAGTAATCTAACAATTCCCCAACAACTACCTAATGCACACACATCTAAAGGGGTGAATGAGAATATGTACATATAAGTATATGGATGAGCGATGGCCGTGCGGCATAGGCAAGGTGCAGTAGATGGTATAAAATACCGTATGTACATGTGACGTGAGCAATGCAAGATATGTAAACATCATTAAAGTAAAATTATTTTAAGTGACTAGTGATCCATTTATTAAAGTATCCAGTGATTGCGTCTCAGTGTAGGCAGCAGCCTCTCTGAGTTAGTGATGGCTATTTAACAGTCTGATGGCCTTGAGATAGAAGCTGTTTTTCAATCTCTCTGTCCCAGCTTTAAATCACCTGTACTGACCTCGCCTTTTGGATGATAGCGGTGTGAACAGGCAGTGGCATATACTACTACTGTACAGTACTGCTACAGTATCCCTTTAAGGGTGCCAAAGATTCCACTAATGACCTTGAGGTTGAATGTGTGAAACATTGGGTTATGTAGTCTAGCCAGTCCATCAATAGTTTTTACACTGTCTGTTGCCCCTAACTATATCTCATCAGAAGTCATTATCAGTCAACATTATCAAATTGTAAGATCAACATTTTAAAATGCTCCAGCTGACTTGATGGAGAGTTTGTTGTTGCTTGAGAGCTGGTATGTCTGTAAATCAGCTCTGGGTCTCAATTTTATCCAAACTAAGCTTTGTCTGTTTTGGTTGTCAAAGACCACCTCCAAAGGGACTGAAACAAATGGTTCTTGCTGCAGTGCTGCCAGAAACTCGTCACCTTCTTTAAACTCCTTTGTGTGAAAGCTGTTCTACAAATAAACTTGAAAAGGGTTTGCGCTATGCAGTGGTTTGTATTTAACCTAAACATGCTTAAGTGCCATGGCACACTGTGCAACTGCCCTCAACTCCAGTACAGACTTTTGAAATGGAATATCAGCACTTTTTGTGCAGTTTGGGTAGGATCTGGGCCTCGGGTTTCAGAGGCTACGGAGGGATTCTGTAGCACAGAGTGGTGATTGTACTCAGATGGTGATTGTACTCCGGCTTAGCAGCTCTGCTCGGATTATTACAGTTTGATGAAAGTGTAATAAGGGATTACATCCGCCTCGTGTTGTTAAGACCATTTAGAAGCCTCTAAGTCATAGGATTGCATGTGTTGGCTTTATCAGGGTGGATTTCATAGTCAGAATCATAGTTTCTGTGTGAACCTTGCTTATTTTGCCCAAAAACCTACCCAGTGTCCAGAAACAATGAAAGTATTCTGAACAATAAGTCTAAATCACAGTTGTATGCAACTTCAGAATCCTGCATTACAACCAAAAAATGTATGTCAAAAAGCTACCACAGCGAGGAAGAGAGAGGTTGGTGGATGCCAATGTGATGTACGAGATTAATGAGAAATAATAATCTCAACCTAGTAGTATTAGTCATCACAGCATCAGCCCAGAAAGATATGAAGCAGGGATTGGACTGTGGGCTGAGGTTCAGAAGCCTGACTATTCTCCTACCCCCTATCTTGGGACTTTCATTCCCAGGCCAAAGTTTCTCCCTGAGGGGCCCCAGTGGTAGACAGGATCCAGCTAGTAAGCAGTCCCAGGCCATGAGGCTCTTCCTTAGAATGGATGCATGTCTGAACCTAACTGTTTCCTCAACCATGATTAGGCCTACAACAGTGTAGTCTCTATTTACCATGCTCCCAAGCCTTGTTCATCACTGGGCTGTTGGAGAAGTCTGGAAGTGGAAATCGAGGCTAACAACATCCTGGCTCTGTTGCCCCACGACTATGTCGGGGCCTGAAGGAGAGCCAGAGCCACATCAAGGAGGAGTGCTCCATTCAGAAAAGCTCACTTGTCAACTGTGCTGCTGCTTATGGCTCATTGACATTCCAAGCTTGATGTGCTCTGCATACAAGATCCCAGATGTGTTTGTTTTTGTCCCGTGTAAATATTCATTTATTTTTTGAATACATTGAAATAATTGAATCTCTTTTTTTCCATTTTCAAATTAAATATACCTTCCTGCAACCCGCCTCACTCAATGTGGTACGGATCTGCTATTTTTTTTAAACCTTATAACTAGAATGGCCGATTTAATTAGGGCCGATTTCAAGTTTTCATAACAATCCGAAATCGGTATTTTTGGGCGCCAATTTGATTTTTAATGAAACATTTTATACCTTTATTTAACTAGGGAAGTCAGTTAAGAACACATTCTTATTTTCAATGACGGCGTAGGAACGGTTGGTTAATTGCCTTGTTCAGGGGCAGAACGACAGATTTTCACCTTGTCAGCACGGGGATCCAATCTTGCAACCTTACGGTTAACTAGTCCTACGCTCTAACCACCTGCCTCTCGTTGCACTCCACAACTGCAGTAGAAGCCAAGGTAAGTCGCTAGCTAGCATTAAACTTATCTTATAAAAACAATAAATCATAATCACGCTGGGGGATGATTTTACAAAAGCGCATTTGCGAAAATGCACAATCGTTGACGACTGTGCCTAACCATAAACACGATGCCTTTCTTAAAATCAATACACAGAAGTATATATTTTTAAACCTGCATATTTAGCTAAAAGAAATCCAGGTTCGCAGGCAATATTAACCAGGTGAAATTGTGTCACTTCTCTTGTGTTCATTGCACGCAGAGTCAGGGTATATGCAACAGTTTGGGCAACCTGGCTCATTGCGAACTAATTTGCCAGAATTGTACGTAATTATGACATAACATTGAAGGTTGTGCAATGTAACAAGAATATTTAGACGTATGGATGCCACCCGTTAGATAAAATACGGAACCGTTCCGTATTTCACTGAAAGAATAAACGTCTTGTTTTCGAGATGATAGTTTCCGGAATCGACCATATTAATGACCTAAGGCTCGTATTTCTGTGTGTTATTATGTTATAATTAAGTCTATGATTTGATAGAGCAGTCTGACTGAGCAATGGTAGGTAGCAGCAGGCTCATAAGCATTCATTCAAACAGCACTTTCGTGCGTTTTGCCAGCAGCTCTTCGCAAGCACAGCGCTGTTTCTGACTTCAAGCCTATCAGCCTAATGGCTGGTGTAACCGAGGTGAAATTGCTAGCTAGTTAGCGGGGTGCGCGCTAATAGTGTTTCAAAAGTCACTCGCTCTGAGACTTGGAGTAGTTATTCCCCTTGCTCTGCAAGGGCCGTGGCTTTTGTGGACCGATGGGTAACGCTGCTTCGAGTGTGGCTGTTGTCAATGTGTTCCTGGTTCGAGCCCAGGTAGGGGAGAGGAACGGAAGCTATACTGTTACACTGGCAATACTATAGTGCCTATAAAAACATCAAATAGTCAAAGGTATATGAAATACAAATGGTATAGAGAGAAATAGTCCAATAAATACTATATTAACTTCAACCTAAAACCTCTTACCTTGGAATATTGAAGACTCATGTTAAAAGGAACCACCAGCTTTCATATGTTCTCATGTTCTGAGCAAGGAACTTAAATGTTAGCTTTTTTTACATGGCACATATTGCACTTTTACTTCTCCAACACTTTGTTTTTGCGTTATTTAAACCAAATTGAACATGTTTCATTATTTATTTGAGGCTAAATGGATTTTTATTGATGTATTATATTAAGTTAATATAAGTGTTCATTCAGTATTGTTGTAATTGTCATTATTACAAATAAATCAATAAAAATCGTCTGATTTTAATCGGTATCGGCGTTGAAAAATCATAATTGGTCGACCTCTACTTATAACTGGAACCTCCATCAGAGCTAGTTAGCTACGAGCTATTTAGTCATTGTTAGCCACTGCTAGCGGTCTTTACCTATAGCTCAGACACCAGACACTTTAGCCCATATAATACCTGCCAGTTTGCACAGCGTGATATCAGCCCTGAGCATATTGGACTGCTTTTTTCCTCCACGATATCACCGGAATCCTGCCGCAAGCTCTGGAACATTACACTGGATCATTGCAGCTAGCTAGCTGCTACCGAGTAACTATTGTCCAGAAGCATGTACCAGTTAGCCTCGAGCTAGGCCCATCTCCCGGCTAGTAAACAAAGTACACCAACTACAATACCTCTCTTGCCAATTGGCCTGGACCCTTTGTCGACACGGAGCCCCGCCGATCCATCACGACTTGTCCCGTCAGTAGAGGTAGTCATCTTAAATAAGCATGCCCCTTTCAAATTTAGAACTAATGACAGCTATAGCCATTAGTTCACTCCAGACTTGACTGCCCTTGACCAGCACAAAAACATCCTGTGGCGTCCTGCACTGGCATCGGATAGTCCGCGCGATATGCAACTTTTCAGGAAAATCAGGAACCAAAATACTCACACAGTTGGTTAGTTAGGCTAGTTCCAAAAGTTTTGGGACACTGTAAAGTCCATGGAGAATAAGAGCACCTCCTCCCAGTTGCCCACTGCACTGAGGCTAGGAAACACTGTCACCACTGATAAATCCACGATAATCGAGAATTTCAATAAGCATTTCTCTACGGCTGGCCATACTTTCCACCTGGCTACCCTAGCCAACAGCTCTGCACCCCCCGCAGGAACTGGCCCAAACCCCTTGCTTCTCCTTCACCCAAATCCAGACAGCTGATGTTCTGAAAGAGCTGCAAAATAGCTCGTAGCTAACTAGCTCTGATGGAGGTTCCAGTTATAAGTAGAGGTCGACCAATTATGATTTTTTTCCCCCTACAAATCAGCTGGGCTGGACAATCTGGACCCTTTATTCCGAAAAGTATCCGCCGCCAACCTCAAACTTCAACCTCTTTCGTATCATCTGAGATTCCTCAATATTGGAAAGTGACTGCTGTCATCCCCCTCTTCAAAGGGGAAGACACTCTAGACCCAAACTGTTATAGACCTATATCCATGCCTTTCTAAAGTCTTCGAAAGCCAAGTGAACAAACAGATCACCGACCATTTCGAATCCCACCGTACCTTCTCCGCTATGCAATCCGGTTTCTGAGCTGGTCGAGAGCGTGGCTGAGGTGCACCCAACGTCCTAAACGGTATCATAACCGCCATCAATAAGAGACAATACTGTGCAGCCGTCTTCATCGACCTGGCCAAGGCTTTCGACTCTGTCAATCACTGTATTCTTATCGGCAGATTCAATAGCCTTGGTTTCTCAAATGACCGCCTTGCCTGTTTCGCCAACTACTTCTCAGAGTTCAGTGTGTCAAATCGGAGGGCCCATTGTCCGGAACTCTGGCAGTCTCTATGGGGTGCCACAGGGTTACAGCCTCTACAAGGCTGTCCTCTTTTCCCTCTCTTCCACCCCCTCTTCTTTCCCTCCTTTCTCCTGAGAAACTGGTAGAATTATATCTCTGCATGTCATGTTTGACTGGACGAACTTGTTCTATGGCAGTGTCTGAGAGTCCTTATCCATTGTGTTCTCCCTCAGGTTGCAGGAGCTGACAGTCTGCTCAGAAGACACTGTGGATGTGCACAATATAGAGCTCATGCAGTACATCAACGTGGACTGCTCCAAACTTAAAAGACTGCTCCAAGGTAGCTACACACTCACTCAATTCCTTGTTTGTCATACTCGTTTTTAAATAGTTTTTTGCTAATACTCTATTACTTTTTACTACATCCTCTCAGAAACGGTATTAAAATTCAAAGCCCTGAAGAAACCTGCCCAACTTGCCGTCATTAACAGTTTGGAAAAGGTTTGTGCACCAATATATCTATATTCAGTGCTGCTGTTTTGTGTTTATGAAGTTGGTGTATTATTATATACTACATGGCCAAAGGTATGTGGACACCCCTTCAAATGAGTGGTTTTGGCTATTTCAGCCACACCAGTTGCTGACCGGTGAGCCGTGAAGTGATGGGCCACAAGCTCACAGAATGGGACCACTGAGTGCTGAAGTGCGTAGTGTACTTGCCTGTTTTTGGTTGCAATACTCACTACCGAGTTCCAAACTGCCTCTGGAAGCAACGTCAGCACAAAAAACTGATGTTGGGCCGAGCAGACGCACACAAGCCTAAGATCACCATGCACACTGGCAAGCGTCGGCTGAAGTGGTGTAAAGCTCATCACCATTGGACTCTGGAGCAGTGGAAACGTGTTCTCTGGAGTGATGAATCACGGTTCACCATCTGGCAGTCCGACTGACAAATCTGCATGTGGATGCCAGGAAAATGCTACCTGCCCCAATGCGTAGTGTCAAGTGTACAGTTTGGTGGAGGAGGAACAATGGTCTGTGGCTGTTTTTCATGGTTCAGGCTAGGCCCCTTAGTTCCAGTGAAGGGAAATCTAAACTCTACAGCTTACAATGACATTCTAGGCGATTCTGTGCTTACAACTTTGTGGCAACAGTTTGGAGAAGGCCCTTTCCTGTTTCAGCATGACAATGCCCCCATGCACAAAGCAAGGTCCATACAGAAATGGTTTGTTGAGACCGGTGTGGTAGATCTTGACTGGCCTGCACAGAGCCCTGACCTCAACCCCATCGAACACCTTTGGGATGAATTGGAACGCCGACTGCGCGCCAGGCCTAATCGCACAACATCAGTGCCCAACCTCACTAATGCTCTTGCAGCTGAATGGAATCAAGTTTCCGCAGCAGTGTTTGAACATCTAGTGGAAAGCCTTCCCAGTAGAGTGGAGGCTGTTATTGTAGCAAAGGGGGACCAACTCCTTATTAATGCCCATGATTTTAGAATGGGATGTTTGACGAGCAGGTGTCCACATACCATTGAACATGTAGTGTATTATTCATGGTATTCACTACTGCCACCTCTTGGCTGCTGGTGAAATGTTTAAAATACAATTTTCCACTTTGAGGACATGACAGGTTGCAGGTTTCCATTGATGCAGGTTTCCATTGATGCAGGTTTCCATTGATGCAGGTTTATTGGAAAAAAACATTGAAATGTGTAATGAAATGGCAGCTATAGGAAAAATGCTCTAAAGATTGACACCATTTTTTAAAACTTTCTTTATTGCTACAAATGATGATAGAAGCAATGTTTTTCAAATAAATGTTGATTGCCGAATAGTGTTGACGGTACGCAGAGCACTATGCAAGTTTTACTATCCCATTATTTCAGATCAACTGCAGTGCAAGGTTCACCATGACAATAAATTGGCACGTAGGAATTATTAGACTATGGCAGATTAGTACATTCTTGCGCTCTATCCATGCTGGCCTTTGTGGGCTACCTGAGACATGAGACAGATGGCTGGGAGGGAATCTAGGCTGTCGCCATATTATTCATGTGCAATTTGCCTAAATGGATAATGGAAACACTTCAACTCCTTCATGTTTATTCAACACTAGGTTTTTGTGAAAACGTTTTCAGTTTGATATGCCTATGGCTACCCCTTAGACTTTTATAGTGCAACTTTTGTGCTAGTGCTACCGCTATGGAGCTATGACCATTTTGCTAATACCTATCCAATCCTTTCAGACCTTCACAAAGCCCCTTGCGTAAGGGTTAATTGGTTCATTTGGAATATTGCAGACGGTCACATACAGACACTTATCTATCCCATCAGGCCCTGCTCTTCAACCCCACCAAGTCCTTCTCTCGCGGGGCAGGCAGCCAGAACGCAGACGTGGACCTCATGATCGACTGCTTCGTCTCCTGTTTCCGTATCAACCCTCACAACAATCAGCACTTTAAGGTCAGTCAGTCTGCTCAGCGCATTGGCAGAAAATGTGCAGACCATGTCTTAATGATACCTCGGTGTCAAAGCGGCTTTTTTGACGAAACATTAATAAAGACAATCTCTTCAGGTCTGTTTGGCCTCCGCCTCCCCCTCTACCTTTCACTTTGTCCTGGTCAACTCCCTGCACAGAATCATCACCAATGTAAGTTTGTACCGTCTCCACTACTACTTCCTACCAAGTTCAGTCGAAGTACATTTGATACGACCGTGCTGTTCTCATTGGCCTTTCCCACAGCAGTGCAATATTAATGATCTTCAATCAATCAATCAAATGTTATTTATATAGCCCTTCGTACATCAGCTGATATCTCAAAGTGCTGTACAGAAACCCAGCCTAAAACCCCAAACAGCAAGCAAATCAGGTGTAGAAGCACGGTGTCTAGGAAAAACTCCCTAGAAAGGCCAAAACCTAGGAAGAAACCGAGAGAGGAACCAGGCAATGTGGGGTGGCCAGTCCTCTTCTGGCTGTGCCGGGTGGAGATTATAACAGAACATGGCCAAGATGTTCAAATGTTCATAAATGACCAGCATGGTCAAATAATAGTAAGGCAGAACAGTTGAAACTGGAGCAGCAGCATGGCCAGGTGGACTGGGGACAGCAAGGAGTCATCATGTCAGGTAGTCCTGGGGCATGGTCCTAGGGCTCAGGTCAGTTGAAACTGGAGCAGCAGCATGGCAAGGTGGACTGGGGACAGCAAGGAGCCATCATGTCAGGTAGTCCTGGGGCATGGTCCTAGGGCTCAGGTCCTCCGAGAGAGAGAGAAGGAGAGAATTAGAGAACGCACACTTAGATTCACACAGGACACCGAATAGGACAGGAGAAGTACTCCAGATATAAAAACTGACCCTCGCCCCCGACACAAACTACTGCAGCATAAATACTGGAGGCTATCCTCTTCATCCTTTAGTCTGATCTGGACTGGTGGCCTAAGATTGATGCAGTGTACTGCTACTCTGGAGAGCTGCGACTGATGTTCTCAGACACTCTGAGCCGATTGATGCAAGGCCTTCACACACATTGTAACGGTTTTGACTTGAGGTTATTATTTATAGGGGTGCCAGGTAGGTCGTGCCTACCAGAGAGAACATTGGTTTCTCCTTTTAGTTTGGGTGGGATTGAGTCCCATCTGGTCCGTCAAGTCTACACCAATACAAAGGACTTATGTAAAAGTCAGGATGGAAATAAACTTTTCATAAACCCTTAAAACATTGGGAAGAACTTCAAAACAACTATATTCTTTTTGCGTGGGTTGTATTAGCAACAACAATGATTACACACACACATATAATAATATCACAATGAGTTCTGGTTCCTCCAGAAATGTCCTGTACCTCGGGCCTAAAAAGAGTCCAGCCCGGTAAAGGAGTTCAGTGAACTCAAGTGACTTTTGTCACGCAATGTTTGTCCGTTCATTCAGTGTAGCGTAAACCCAGTACTAAACACAATCAATATAACAATAATTTTACCACAGAACTTTAAAGCGTATCAACTCTTACTAAGTCCTCAACTACAACTAACTACATAAATCATCACAGTATACCTCACATCAAAACAAATGAAATACTGTATACAAAAAGGTGGTAGTCAGTCGGTCAGTCAGACAATCCAATCCGCCAATAGATCTCCAGCGGAGAAAGGCCACGAAGAACAGAGGGGTGTAGTCCACGGCCGCAAAGAGTGGATCCGATCCTGGGTAAACTCTCTTAGGCTACAAAACACACGTTTAACGGCAACAAAACAAACGGAATAGAGAAGCTTCGGGAACTGAGGGTTGAACACATCCTCATTCACGTCTCCATCACAACCCCACTTTTGTGCAGCTGATGCTGGCTATTTAATCAGGAATTAAAGGGAAAGCGTCCTATTGGAAGGAGCTGCACTGAGACTGTTCAGAAAAATTCAGGGCCGTCACAACATGCCCCACTAAGCATGACGCCGGTGAGAAAGGGACTACACACACATTCACACTCACTTTCACACCAATCGTTTGAAACACCTTTTGTTTTCCTGTGTAAGCGAACCTCTTAGGAAAAGTATGTATTAGCTACACCTAAATTTACAACTTCTCTCTCTGACAGACTCTGTCATTTAAAGATGAAATGACCACCAGCCTTAAGTTCAAAGAGAACCACAGACCTGGATACACGCAGCTACAAGTGCCTCCTCCTCGCTCTGGTCAAACTCATCCATGCTGACCCCAAACTCATGCTGCACGTAAGTCTGACACCAACCACCACATACAGTTGAAGTCTGAGGTTTACATACACGTAGGTTGGAGTCATTAAAATTAGTTTTTCAACCACTCCACAAATTTCTTGTTAACCAACTATAGTTTTGGCAAGTCGGTTAAGACATCTACTTTGTGCATGACACACGTCATTTTCCAACAATTGTTTACAGACAGATTATTTCACTTATAATTCACTGTATCACAATTTCAGTGGGTCAGAAGTTTACATACACTAAGTTGACAGTGCCTTTAAAGAGCTTGGAAAATTGTGCCTGAAGGTACCACATTCATCTGTACAAACAGTACAAACACCATGGGACCACGCAGCCGTCATACCGCTCAGGAAGGAGACGCGTTCTGTCTCCTTGAGATGAACGTACTTTGGTGCGAAAACTGAAAATCAATCCCAGAACAACAGCAAAGGACCTTGTGAAGATGCTGGAGGAAACCGATGCAAAAGTATCTATATCTACAGTAAAATGAGTCCCATATTGACAGAACATGAAAGGCCACTCAGTAAGGAAGAAGCCACTGCTCCAAAACCGCCATAAAAAAAAGCCAGATTACGGTTTGCACACGGAGACAAAGATCGTACTTTTTGGAGAAATGTCCTATGGTCTGATGAAACAAAAATAGAACTGTTTGGCCATAATGACCGAATAAAGTGGTGATCCTAACTGACCTAAAACAGGGACTTTTTTACTATGATTAAATGTCAGGAATTGTGAAAAAACTGAGTTTAAATGTACTTGGCTAAGGTGTATGTAAACTTCTGACTTCCACTGTATATACTGAGACAATGTCCCTTGGTTCTGTTTGAATAGTTAATCACCCTCCCTTCCACTTATGTGTGTGGTTCGATTTCCTCTCCGCCCTTGCGTTCACCCATACATGCATGTTTGACATTGTGTGTGTTGTAGAACCCAGGGAAGCAGGCTCAGGAGACGCAGAGCTGATCGCAGGCCTGGTGCAGCTGGTGCTCTTGGTCAGTACATCCCAGCTTTCCCAGGAGGCCATGGAGGTCAGTTCACACTCCTTCTCTCCCTTACTCTCACTCCATCTACTCTGCTTCTTTATTCTTTCTCATTCTGTCCACTTCAGTTCTATTCCCTAGCATTGAATTATCAACTTCAAGTAAGGCATATTTCTCCCTATCTGTCTCTCTCTCCCTGCCCAGGCTCTGCTGGTGCTGCACCTGCCTGAGACTATTGAGCTGTGGAACCCTCAGGCCCCCATTGAAACCTTCTGGGACATCAGGTACAAGGACATGGTTTAGTTCTGGGGGCTTTTCAGTCCAGAGATAATCCATGTAGACAGACACACTGGTCATGGATTAAGTAGTAGTCCCAGTCTTTAGGGGTGTGTGTTGAGATTCCATTGGGCTCCAACACTGGCCTATCCCATTGCAGCTCCCTAGTTCTCTTCCTGATCTGCAAGAAGCTGATTGGTCACCAGATGGTGAACAGTACAGAGGTGTTGAAGTGGCTGAGGGAGATCCTTATCTGCAGGAACAAGTTCCTCCTAAAGAACAAGGTGAGGTCAGGGACTCTAACCTCACATCAGAATAACCATTGAGGGCTAGTTTCCCAGACGCAGATTAAGCCTAGTTCTGAACTAAGAAGCACTTTCAATAGAGAATTTCCATTCAAAATAATGTTTAAGTCTAGGACTAGCTTAGGTCTGGAAAACCGTCCGGAGTGTTTTGCAGTTATACAAGTCAAATACACGTGTTGGACATGTCTAAATGTGTGTTGGACGTGTCTAACTCCTCTCTGCTCGCCCAGGAGTGTGCCACGCAGGGCAGTGGAATCCCCATCTGCAGACAGGCCCAGACCAAACTGGAGGTGTGTCTATACATGTTTCTGTGGAGCCCTGACACCGAGGCCGTGCTGGTGGCCATGTCCTGCTTCAGACACCTGTGTGAGGAGGCTGACATCCACTGTTCCGCTAACGAGGTGCTCGTCCAGATCATCCTGCCCAACTACGCCACCTTCACAGAGTTCGCCTCCGTCAGCAACATAATGGCCACCGGTCAGTAAAAACACTATGTTTTGAACACCACTATAACATGCTCTGAGAGTCACTAAAAAGACCAACGGTTTCAGACAGTGACTCCGCTACTTGTTTCTCTGTTTGGTAGGACGTTTCACCCTGCAGAAGAGAGTGATGGCCTTGTTGAGAAGGATAGAGCACCCCACTGCAGGAAATACTGAGTTGTGAAAGAATAAAGAAGCATAAAATACAGTTTATCCTTGCTTACATCCTTCCAGTATTAGTGACTTGTCCCTTCTTGTTTCCATGTCTCACCCCAGGCATGGGAGGACACGCATGCAAAATGGGAGCAGGACACCAAACAGATTCTGAACTTTCCCAAAAACAAGGTGGAGGATGGTCAGGTAAGAGCACTTACATTTTAGGATTTGGGTGTGTTTCACTGTTAATAAAAAATAATAATATAGGGACCATTGCTCCAAACTCTACCCCATTTGTCTCCCCCTGCAGGAGTGGATCAACATGACAGGCTTCCTGTGTGCTCTGGGTGGGGTGTGTCTGTCCCAGCGCAGCAAGCCCTGTGGCCCCACCACCTACAGCCCCCCCCCCATGGGCCCCATGAGCGAACGCAAGTACTCTATGGTCTCTGTGGGCGTCTGTGAGGTCTCTGCAGCTGGAGCCTCAGCCACCTGCTCCTCCTCTTCCTCCACTGAAACCCCCCTGGGCAGGTTCCCGGACCGCCTGCTGGTCCTGCTGGTCCTGCTGGTATGTGGTCATGAGAGGGTGGGTCTACACGTCCGCACCAACATCAAGGAGCTGCTGGGGCTGGAGCTCAGCCCGGTCCTGTACCACATGCTCTTCAACAAGCTAAGGAACAGCATCGGAAGCTTCTTCGACACACAGGCAACACGTTGTCTTAGGCAACACGTTGCATGCCATCCAGATGAAAACCAAGCTGTGCCAGCTGGTGGAGGTGATGATGGAGAGACGAGACGACCTGTCCTTCTGCCAGGAGATGAAGTTCAGGTGAGCGACAGAGACGGCACTCCCTCCTGGACAGACCTAAACTCTAGCTTAACGCTAGCCAAACTAGCTAAATGCTACTTAAAGCTTCAGTCAGCAGTTCAAACAATTTAAAAAGTTGGATTGGTCTGGAGAAATATTACCACTCCCAAATTCACAGACAGAGCTATAGAATGACCATACCTGATATAAAAATGATAGTTTTAACAATGCGTTGAGGCTATGTAGTGTTTTGTTTACATTTACTTAGTTTATAAACGTTGGAGTAAAAGAAGTGTATATTTTGAGTTCTGATGGGGTACGACAGCTCATGAGACATTTATATTCTTCAAGAATCAATCATTTTTGTTAATTCAACCCCTCACCACATCTGCCAGGAACAAGCTGGTGGAGTACCTGACAGACTGGGTGATGGGCACCTCCAACCAGGCTGCTGATGACGATATCAAGTGTCTGACCAGAGACCTGGACCAAGCCAGTATGGAGGCGGCGGTGTCTCTGTTAGCTGGCCTGCCTCTTCAGCCAGAGGAGGGAGACGGGGTGGAGCTGATGGAGTTCAAGTCCCAGCTCTTCCTCAAGTAACTACAACATGCTTTACTCATATACCTTTTATTTAACTAGTCAGTTAAGAACAAATTCTTATTTTCAATGACGGCCTAGGAACAGTGGGTTAACTGCCTGTTCAGGGGCAGAACGACAGATTTGTACCTTGTCAGCTCGGGGATTCGAACTTGCAACCTTTAAGTTACTAGTCCAACTCTCTAACCACTAGGCTACCCTGCCGCCCCATATACACTCTTATACCTTTTAGTCATGTAGCTGACGTGCTTATCCAGAGAGACTTAGTTATCTGTTGCTGCTCTTCAGCTTTCTGTTTACTGTGCATGCTGTAACATTTCCACACGCAAAATAAACTGTGTTTTCTGTATAGAAGTAAAGGAATACATTAACTTAAATGTGCACATGATTTTAATTCAAACTGCCTGTTAAGTGTTCTGAACCCTGCTTTACCCCCTGTACCCAGGTACTTTACCCTGTTCATGAACCTGCTGAATGACTGCAGTGAGGTGGAGGATGATGGCTAGCCGGTGGTTGGGAGGAAGAGGGGCATGTCTCGACGCCTGGCCTCCCCAGACACTGTACTGTCCTGGCCATGTCCAACCTCAACGCCAACGTGGACAGCGGACTCATGCACTCTATCGGTGATCTACTGTAGCAGTAGTATTTCTCTGCCTTTTTATAGTGCCAGGAAAGCTATAATGTTAGTCCTTCCATCTACCAAGGACCATAGCTTCCAAAATGAACAATCAAACCTCAAATATAATGTCCCTGTATCCTTTGCCACCCTTAATCTTTCTCTTGTGCCACCCTGTGTCGCTCTGTCTCTCTATCCGTCTCTCTCCTCCCCCCACCATCCACCCTTCTCCAGGTTTGGGCTACCATAAGGACCTGCAGACACGGGCCACCTTCATGGAGGTTCTGACTAAGATCCAGACATGTTAGTGCAAGGCTGGAGCAAACGCCTGCATGTCCTGTCGCTTTCCAGGAAAAGGGTTTGCCACCCCTGTGCAAGTATGAGAATTTGAGGCAGTAGTTGTTGAAACATAGTGTGTCCTCCTGTGTCTTCTTCAGGACGAGCTGGCCGGTGTGTTGGTGACACTGTTTGACTCTCGCCACCTGCTGTATCAGCTGCTGTGGAATATGTTCTCCAAGGAGGTAGAGCTGGCTGACTCCATGCAGACTCTCTTCAGAGGCAACAGTCTGGCCAGTAAAATCATGACCTTCTGTTTCAAGGTAAAACCACATTTCTCTCCCATACAGACAATTTTAAATGGTATAAGCACTCGCACCAAGCCTGCAATTTTAAAGGCATTTTAATGTTGAAATTCTTTGTGTTAGGTTTACGGGGCGGCGTACCTACAGAAGCTCCTGGAGCCTCTACTTAACAGTGGCACAACATCAGCTTTGAGGTGGACACAACCAGGTCGGAACATTAACCGGAAGCATTCCACCAGTTAGACTGTGGGAGCCTGGTGTGGTGGTAAAGGATAGCATGTCGATTTGAGCAATTTTGGGGGTAACCTTTTAAATGGAAGTTACCTAGGCAATCCTGACTTTTTTTAAAGTATTTTTTTAAATTGAATATCTGAAACATACAATATACTTTCAGAGCGACACACAGATGCCTCCATGGTCAAATCCCTCCAGGGCACGTTGACAGATCTCCCACCAGGCCAAAAAATGTGAAGCCCAACCCCCCCAAGGTTCCCCAATAGCTGTCCCTCAACCATTTGATACCCTTCCCACAGACCCCCTCCCCCCCAAGAAAAACAAAAATACAATTAATTCCATTCCCCACCCCCAAGAAACCCCCAAAGCACCAACAACCAAGAGAATGAACTAAAGAGAAAAAAGAAAGTTGAGTGCTTTTATACAATATAATTCAGAAGTTTACATACACCTTAGCCAAATACATTTAAACTCAGTTTTTCACAATTCCTGACATTTAATCCGAGTAAAAGTTCCCTGACTTAGGTTAGGATCACCACTTTATTTTAAGAATGTGAAATGTCAGAATAATACTAGAGTGATTTATTTCAGCTTTTATTTATTTATTCACATTCCCAGTGGGTCAGAAGTTTACATACACTCAACTAGTATTCCTCCATGCAGATCTCCTCTAGAGCAGTGATGTTTTGGGGCTGTTGCTGGGCAACACGGACTTTCAACTCCCTCCAAAGATTTTCTATGGGGTTGAGATCTGGAGACTGGCTCGGCCACTCCAGGACCTTAAAATGCTTCTTACGAAGCCACTCCTTCGTTGACCGGGCGGTGTGTTTGGGATCATTGTCATGCTGAAAGACCCAGCCACGTTTCATCTTCAATGCCCTTGCTGATGGAGGTTTTCACTCAAAATCTCACGATCCATGGACCCATTCGTTCTTTCCTTTACACGGATCAGTCGTCCTGGTCCCTTTGCAGAAAAACAGCCCCAAAGCATGATGTTTCCACCGCCATGCTTCACAGTAGGTATGGTGTGCTTTGGATGCAACTCTGTATTCTTTCTCCTCCAAACACGACGAGTTGAGTTTTTACCAAAAAGTTCTATTTTGGTTTCATCTGACCATATGACATTCTCCCAATCTTCTTCTGGATCATCCAAATGCTCTCTAGCAAACTTTAGATGGGCCTGGACATGTACTGGCTTAAGCAGGGGGACACGTCTGGCACTGCAGGATTTGAGTTGCTGGCGGCGTAGTGTGTTACTGATGGTCCCAGCTCTCTGCAGGTCATTCACTAGGCCCCCCTGTGTGGTTCTGGGATTTTTGTGATCATTTTGACCCCACGGGGTGAGATCTTGCGTGGAGCCCCAGATTGAGGGAGATTATCAGTGGTCTTGTATGTCTTCCATTTCCTAATAATTGCTCCCACAGTTGATTTCTTCAAACCAATCTGCTTACCTATTGCAGATTCAGTCTTCCCAGCCTCGTGCAGGTCTACAATTTTGTTTCTGGTGTCCTTTGACAGCTCTTTGGTCTTGGCCATAGTGGAGTTTGGAGTGTGACTGTTTGAGGTTGTGGACAGGTGTCTTTTATACTTATAACAAGTTCAAACAGGTGCCATTACAGGTAACGAGTGGAGGACAGAGGAGCCTCTTAAAGAAGAAGTTACAGGTCTGTGAGAGCCAGAAACCTTGCTTGTTTGTAGGTGACCAAATACTTATTTTCCACCATAATTTGCAAATAAATTCATTAAAAAACCTACAATGTGATTTTCAGGATTTTTTTCTCTAGTTTTGTCTGTCATAGTTGAAGTGTACCCATGATAAAATGATGGGGGGGCTGTAATTTAAGTGGGAGAACTTGCACAATTGGTGGCTGACTAAATACTTTTTTGCCCCACTGTAGATAGGCACTTTTTTTTTGTCTAGTTAGTGTCCCAGATATAACACCCAAAAAAATTGCTCATGATTTAAAAAACAAATCGTCAGGAGTAGGCAGCGCCATAAGTGAGTAAACTGAGATATGTCGAAGGAGTTGAACAGTTTTTTTCTTCATAAATAGACAGTTATTTACCTCTCCATGGTTGCAGGATCTTGTCTATTTTTTTTCTATAGAAATTCATTGCGGAGAGCTAATTTATATCTTTTGTGATACGAATACGAAGTATGTCTACTTCACTGTCGGACCATTTTATAGGTAAACTGCAGGGTAATGTAAGAGTTGTATTTTTAAAGATCCAATACGTAATAATGTACATTTATCATAGTTAGGTTTTAGTCCAGAAAAGTTATCTAGATCTTCAATGAGACATTGCAGGGATCTAGCTTGCGGACTTGATATAAAACTTGAGTCATCGCCATACATGGACACCTTTTGTTTTAAGCCTTGGATTTCTAATCCTCTGTTGTTATTGGATCTGATTTTAATAGCTAGCATTTCGATGGCCATAACGAATAGATATGTTGACAGTGGACTCCCTTGTTTAACTCCTCTTGACAATTCAAAAGTCTGAGAGTAGCCGTTATTTACTATTTTACACCTGGGGTTGCTATACATTTCTTTTACCCATTTTATAGGAGAATTGTCTCAATTTAATTGCATTTCGCTAGTATGTTTGCATTACAACATTTAAGTGCAAGGGGCCTCCAGTTTTTTAGGTATACTGGGTCTTTATATTTGCCATCTGGGACTTGTTTTAATAATATAGAAATCAGACCTTCCTGCTGAGTACCTAACAGACTACCATTTCTATAGGAGTAGTTAAAACAATGGCGCTTTTAGTATCTCAAAAACGGTTTGACATACCTCTACCGGTATGCTATCAAGCCCTGGGGTTTTTCCAGACTGAAAGGATTTAAAAGCCTCAAAGTTATTCCTCTGTAATTTGGCCTTTGGACTGATCTGATTTGTTAATTTTCAATTTTTTATATTATTTGTAAAGAATTCCTTACCGTAATCTTCATTCAGTGGGAGAAGATGAGACGGAAAAGAGAACGTCTGCCTAAAATAATTAGCTTCCTCTTTGAAATATTATTCTGAGAATCATAGATGACTCCGTCTTCAGTAACGAGTTTCTGCAAAAAAAAAAAAAACTGTACTGTTAGTTCATTGATTTCCCTTGTTAGTCTTGTCTCTAGCCAGAAACTTCTTTTTCATTATTGATGAATAATGAATTGAATGACCTCAGAAGGTACATTTTAAAGGTATCTGAAACAATAAGGGGATTTGCTGAAAATTCAGTTGTAAATTATTTTGTCTCAGTTAAATAGTTGTCCTCCAGTAAACTTTGATTAAATTTCCAATATCCCGTCTACGTGGAAAATCTATAAGAGTTATGTGAACGCCAATTAGATGATCCGATCGCATTCCGTCTCCTATTTAAAACGTTTTATGCACGAGAGAAAGATACAAAGTAGTCAAGACGACTAGCTTGATGAACTCTCCTCCATGTATATCTCACTAGGTCAGGGTTTTTTAGTCTCCAAATAGCCACTATTTCTAATGTGTCCATAATATTTGTGATTTCCTTAAGGCACATATGGGCCCGCGGGCCACATCCGGCCCGCGAGAAGGTTTTTTACGGCCCCTGGGATGATCTTGATTTATTATTAGAACCGGCCCGCAGACCGCAGCAAGCCGGCAGCCCGCAGATCTTTTACACGCACCAATACTACATTTCCCACAATGCAACGGTGACGCACCGAGCAGAATTTCAATATTTATTGGCACAGCAGTTGTCAGCATCACAGTAAAATTAACTTTCAGATACCCATCAAAAATGGCAAAACGGAAGGTGGACACTGAGAACCGGGGTTTCAAACAAGGTGGGAGTCGGAGTATTTGTTCACGGAGGTAGCTGGAAAACCTGTGTGTCTTCTGTGTGGAGAAAGTGTGGCGGTACTGAAAGAGTATAATCTGAGACGACATTATGAAACGAAACACGCGGACAAAAACAAGAATATGGACATGGAACAAAGGCTACAAAAGGCAGAGGAATTAAAACGAGGCCTCAAATCTCGACAGGCTCTGTTCAAAAAGCCAAATCACAAGGCCAGGCTGCTGTCAAGGCCAGTTTTATTTTGGCAGAAGAGATCGCTAAATCAGCCCGGCCATTTACGGAGGGGGATTTCATCAAAAACTGCATGATTAAAGTTTGTGACAGAAAAAGGCAACTCTTTTAAATGTGAGTCTGAGCAGAAACACCATTGCCGAGAGAGAGACCAGTTGTCCATCAATCTAAAAGAGCAGCTTGTGAAAAAGGGAAAAGATTTCATTGCATATTCCTTGGCTGTGGATGAGAGCACCGACATTTCTGACATTGCCCAGTTGTCAATTTTCATCCGCGGAGTGGACTCCAGCCTAAGCGTGACAGAGGAGTTTTTGGCTTTACGTCCTATGCATGGCACAACTACGGGGCATGATTTGTATGAAGAGGTGTCAAGATGTGTAAATGAGATGGAGCTGCCTTGGGAAAACTCGTGGGTTTGACAACCGACGGAGCACCTGCGATGTGTGGACACAGGAGCGGACTGGTGGCGAAGATACGGGAAAAGATGCAAGAGGAAAACGCGACAGGTGAGCTGACAGCTTATCATTGTATCATACACCAGGAAGCGTTTGCGGTAAAGCCTTGAAAATGGAGCATGTAATGAGCATCATCACGCGCACAGTTAACTTTATCAGAGCCAAAGGTTTGAATCACCAGTTCAAGGCATTTCTGACGGAGTTAGAAACGGAGCATGGTGATTTGCCTTATCACACAGAGGTGCGATGGCTAAGCCAGGGAAAGGTGCTTCAAAGATGTTTCGAGCTTCTTTGTCTGTTCTTGGACAGCAAAGGGAAAGACACAACACAACTCCGAGACGAAATGTTTCTGTGTGAAATGGCTTTTCTGTGTGACATTACGAGTCATCTGAATGCAATGAACTTGCAGCTGCAGGGTCGGGATCGTGTCATCTCTGATATGTACAGTACAGTGAAGGCATTTAAAACCAAACTGACTCTGTGGGAGACGCAGATGTGGAAAGAAAATTTGAGCCACTTTCCCAGCTGCCAGACCATGAAAGAGAAGCTCTCTACCAGTGCGTTCCCGAGCGCACAGTTGGCTGATAAAATAGGTATGCTTGCCGCTGACTTTCGACGCCGATTTGCTGACTTTGAAGCACAAAAGCAGGTTGGAACTGCTCGGTAACCCATTTGCTGTTGACGTGGAAAGCTCACCACCAAACCTCCAAATGGAGTTGATTGACCTCCAATGCAATGATGCACTGAGGGCAAAATATGCGGCAGTGGGTGCTGCGGAGTTCGCCCGTTTCCTCCCCGACACAATGCCCCAGCTGCGCATCCAGGCTGCTCAAACGTTGTCTATGTTTGGCAGCACATACCTGTGTGAACAACTGTTTTCTTTGATGAACTTGAACAAAACATCACACAGAAGTCGACTTACTGCTGAACACCTCCACTCAATTCTGAGGATTTCCTCAGCTCAGAGCCTTACCCCGAACATTGATGAACTTGTGGAAAAGATGGGACACCACCAAGTATCACCCTCAACCTCAAACAAGTGAACATTACTGTGCAATCACATATTTAGAGTTTTTACTCAGTTCAAGTTTAAAAGTTAAAGTTTAATATTTGTTTTCACTGCATGTTACTTCTCCTTAAACAAAGTGTTGTTTTTGATTAATAGATTTTTGCACTTTATTTTATTGTATTTCAATCCAATTATATTTTAAAAATATTTCAGTTGAGTGGATGATAGAAAATTGCTATTATTGTTTTTTTCTTTGAAGTAAATTTAGCCCACTTTTGCTAAAATAGAAAATATAGGCTACTGATGGTGCCTTGAATACCGGTTTCTTTCATTTAATGTTCATGTTATGGGGATTTTTATATAAAGGAAATTTGTCTTTTGTGTCTGTTGAAAATTAAAGATTACTGACAGAGCCATAAGAAAATATTGCTTTATTTATCTGATCATATTGGAATATATTTGTTAGGTTTTCAGTAGGTTCAATTAGGTTCACTAGACTATATGCGTCATTTAAAAATGTTTCAATGAACATTCGAACAGTCCGGCCCTCGGCTTGTAGCTAAATTTTTTATTTGGCCCTCCGTCCATTTGACTTTGACACCCCTGCCTTAAGGGCACGGTGATGATAGTTTGTAGAGCGATTACCTTTACGGTCCATTGAGGTACTTAACACTTTGTTAAAATCTCTTACCACAATGATTGACTTTATTTCAATCGTGAATGACAGTTGTCGGACTTTCCCCTTCCTCTCTCTCTCTTCCCCGTCTCTTTTTGTCCTCTCCACCCCCCTCTTTGTAGACTAGAACATGCAGAGAACCTTGACGAGAACCAGTGGAACCTTCTTCAGATTACAGACCGGTTCTTCCTGTCCATTAATCACGGTACTCCATTCTGCTTGTTTGTTTTATCTGTCGGGCCCGTTGCCTAGTCAATGCCATTTTACCTGCTGTTGTTATGCTAGCTGATTAGCTGTTGTCTCACCCACTGTTTTAGCTAGCTTTCCCAATTCAACACCTGTGATTACTGTATGCCTCGCTGTATGTCTCTCTCAAATGTCAATATGCCTTGTATACTGTTGCTCAGGTTAGTTATCATTGTTTTAGTTCACTATGGAGCCCCTAGTCCCACTCCTCATACCCCTGATACCTCCTTTGTCCCACCTCCCACATATGCGGTGACCTCACCCATTACAACCAGCATGTCCAGAGATAAAACCTCTCTCATCATCACCCAGTGCCTGGGCTTACCTCCGCCATACCCGCACCCCACCATACCCCTGTCTGCGCATTATGCCCTGAATATATTCTACCATGCCCAGAAACCTGCTCCTCTTATTCTCTGTCCCCAACGCTCTAGGCGACCAGTTTTGATAGCCCTTAGCCGCACCCTCATACTACTCCTTCTCTGTTCCGCGGGTGACGTGGAGGTAAACCCAGGCCCTGCATGTCCCCAGGCACCCTCATTTGTTGACTTCTGTGATCAAAAGCCTTGGTTTCATGCATGTCAACATCAGAAGCCTCCTCCCTAAGTTTGTTTTACTCACTGCTTTAGCACACTCTGCTAACCCTGATGTCCTTGCCGTGTCTGAATCCTGGCTCAGGAAGGCCACCAAAAATTCAGAGATTTCCATACCCAACTATAACATCTTCCGTCAAGATAGAACTGCTAAAGGGGGAGGAGTTGCAGTCTACTGCAGAGAGCCTGCAAAGTAATGTCATACTTTCCAGGTCCATACCCAAACAGTTCAAACTACTAATTCTGAAAATTACTCTCTCCAGAAATAAGTCTCTCACTGTTGCTGCCTGCTACCGACCCCCCTCAGCTCCCAGCTGTGCCCTGGACACCATTTGTGAATTGATTGCCCCCCATCTAGCTTCAGAGTTTGTTCTGTTAGGTGACCTAAACTGGGATATGCTTAACACCCCGGCAGTCCTACAATCTAAGCTAGATGCCCTCAATCTCACACAAATCATCAAGGAACCCACCAGGTACAACCCTAACTCTGTAGGCAAGGGCACCCTCATAGACGCATCCTGACCAACTGGCCCTCCAAATACACCTCCGCTGTCTTCAACCAGGATCTCAGCGACCACTGCCTCATTGCCTGTATCCGCTACGGTGCCGCAGTCAAACGACCACCCTCATCACTGTCAAACGCTCCCTAAAACACTTCTGTGAGCAGGCCTTTCTAATCGACCTGGCCCGGGTATCCTGGAAGGACATTGACCTCATCCCGTCAGTTGAGGATGCCTGGTCATTCTTTAAGAGTAACTTCCTCACCATTTTAGATAAGCATGCTCCGTTCAAAAAATGCAGAACTAAGAACAGATACAGCCCTTGGTTCACTCCAGACCTGACTGCCCTCGACCAGCACAAAAACATCCTGTGGCGGACTGCAATGGCATCGAACAGTCCCCGCGATATGCAACTGTTCAGGGAAGTCAGGAACCAATACACGCAGTCAGTCAGGAAAGGCCAGCTTCTTCAGGCAGAAGTTTGCATCCTGTAGCTCCAACTCCAAAAAGTTCTGGGACACTGAAGTCCATGGAGAACAAGAGCACCTCCTCCCAGCTGCCCACTGCACTGAGGCTAGGGAACACGGTCACCACCGACAAATCCATGATTATCGAAAACTTCAAGCATTTCTCAACGGCTGGCCATGCCTTCCGCCTGGCTACTCCTACCTCGGCCAACAGCTCCGGCCCCCCCGCAGCTCCTCGCCCAAGCCTCTCCAGGTTCTCCTTTACCCAAATCCAGATAGCAGATGTTCTGAAAGAGCTGCAAAACCTGGACCCGTATAAATCAGCTGGGCTTGACAATCTGGACCCTCTATTTCTGAAACTATCCGCCGCCATTGTCGCAACCCCTATTACCAGCCTGTTCAACCTCTCTTTCATATCGTCTGAGATCCCCAAGGATTGGAAAGCTGCCGCAGTCATCCCCCTCTTCAAAGGGGAGACACCCTGGACCCAAACTGTTACAGACCTATATCCATCCTGCCCTGCCTAAGGTCTTCAAAGCCAAGTCAACAAACGGGTCACTGACCATCTCGAATCCCACCGTACCTTCTCCGCTATGCAATCTGGTTTCCGAGCCGGTCACGGGTGCACCTCAGCCACACTCAAGGTACTAAACGACATCATAACCGCCATCGATAAAAGACAGTACTGTGCAGCCGTCTTCATCGACCTTGCCAAGGCTTTCACTCTGTCAATCACCATATTCTTATCGGCAGACTTAGTAGCCTCGGTTTTTCGGATGACTGCCTTGCCTGGTTCACCAATTACTTTGCAGACAGAGTTCAGTGTGTCAAATCGGAGGGCATGTTGTCCGGTCCTCTGGCAGTCTCTATGGGGGTGCCACAGGGTTCAATTCTCGGGCCGACTCTTATCTCTGTATATATCAATGATGTTGCTCTTGCTGCGGGCGATTCCCTGATCCACCTCTACGCAGACGACACCATTGTATACACTTTCGGCCCGTCATTGGACACTGTGCTATCTAACCTCCAATCGAGCTTCAATGCCATACAACACTCCTTCCGTGGCCTCCAACTGCTCTTAAACGCTAGTAAAACCAAATGCATGCTTTTCAACCGATCGCTGCCTGCACCCGCATGCCCGACTAGCATCACCACACTGGATGGTTCCGACCTTGAATATGTGGACACCTATAAGTACCTAGGTGTCTGGCTAGACTGCAAACTCTCCTTCCAGACCCATATCAAACATCTCCAATCGAAAATCAAATCAAGAATCTGCTTTCTATTCCGCAACAAAGCCTCCTTCACTCACGCTGCCAAGCTTACCCTAGTAAAACTGACTATCCTACCGATCCTCGACTTCGCGACGTCATCTACAAAATTGCTTCCAACACTCTCTCAGCAAACTGGATGCAGTTTATCACAGTGCCATCCGTTTTGTCAGTAAAGCACCTTATACTACCCACCACTGCGACTTGTATGCTCTAGTCGGCTGGCCCTCGCACATATTCGTCGCCAGACCCACTGGCTCCAGGTCATCTACAAGGCCATGCTAGGCAAAGCTCCGCCTTATCTCAGCTCACTGGTCACGATGGCAACACCCATCCATAGCACGCGCTCCAGCAGGTGTATCTCATTGATCATCCCTAAAGCCAACACCTCATTTGGCCGCCTTCGTTCCAGTAGTCTGCTGCCTGTGACTGCAACAAATTGCGAAAATCGCTGAAGTTGGAGACTTTATCTCCTACACCAACTTCAAACATCAGCTAGCTGAGCAGCTAACCGATCGCTGCAGCTGTACATAATCTATTGGTAAATAGCACACCCATTTTCACCTACCTCATCCCCACAGTTTTTATTTATTTACTTTTCTGCTCTTTGCACACCAATATCTTTACCTGTACATGACCATCTGATCATTTATCACTCCAGTGTTAATCTGAAATATTGTAATTATTCGCCTACCTCCTCATGCCTTTGCACACATTGTATATAGACTCCCTTTTTCTCTGTGTTACTGACTTGTTAATTGTTTACTCCATGTGTAACTCTGTTGTCTGTTCACACTGCTATGCTTTATCTTGGCCAGGTCGCAGTTGCAATGAGAACCTGTTCTCAACTAGCCTACCTGGTTAAATAAAGGTGAAATAAAATTTAAAAAATAAAATTCCTGGCCATTATCAACTCCTCCAGCGAGTTCCCGCCACAGCTACGCAGTGTGTGTCACTGTCTCTACCAAGTAGGTTCATTCCGCACCTCTGGCCTAATGCTGCTCTCTGGGTGGGTGGAGTGTGTTACTGTCGCCTACACTCTCACAAGCCACTGGCTTTCTTCCATACTGTGCTAATTACATTTACATTTAAGTCATTTAGCAGACGCTCTTATCCAGAGCGACTTACAAATTGGTGCATTCACCTTATGACATCCAGTGGAACAGCCACTTTACAATAGTGCATCTAAATCTTTGGGGGTGGGGGGGGTGTGAGAAGGATTACTTTATCCTATCCTAGGTATTCCTTAAAGAGGTGGGGTTTCAGGTGTCTCCGGAAGGTGGTGATTGACCCGCTGTCCTGGCGTCGTGAGGGAGTTTGTTCCACCATTGGGGGGCCAGAGCAGCGAACAGTTTTGACTGGGCTGAGCGGGAACTGTACTTCCTCAGTGGTAGGGAGGCGAGCAGGCCAGAGGTGGATGAACGCAGTGCCCTTGTTTGGGTGTAGGGCCTGATCAGAGCCTGAGGTACTGAGGTGCCGTTCCCCTCACAGCTCCGCAGGCAAGCACCATGGTCTTGTAGCGGATGCGAGCTTCAACTGGAAGCCAGTGGAGAGAGCGGAGGAGCGGGGTGACGTGAGAGAACTTGGGAAGGTTGAACACCAGACGGGCTGCGGCGTTCTGGATGAGTTGTAGGGGTTTATTGGCACAGGCAGGAGCCCAGCCAACAGCGAGTTACAGTAATCCAGACGGGAGATGACAAGTGCCTGGATTAGACCTGTGCCGCTTCCTGTGTGAGGCAGGGTCGTACTCTGGGATGTTGTAGAGCATGAACCTACAGGAACGGGCCACCGCCTTGATGTTAGTTGAGAACGACAGGGTGTTGTCCAGATCACGCCAAGGTTCTTAGCGCTCTGGGAGGAGGACACAATGGAGTTGTCAACCGTGATGGCGAGATCATGGAACGGGCAGTCCTTTCCCCGGGAGGAAGAGCAGCTCCGTCTTGCCGAGGTTCAGCTTGAGGTGGTGATCCGTCATCCACACTGATATGTCTGCCAGACATGCAGAGATGCGATTCGCCACCTGGTCATCAGAAGGGGGAAAGGAGAAGATTAATTGTGTGTCGCCTGCATAGCAATGATAGGAGAGACCATGTGAGGTTATGACAGAGCCAAGTGACTTGGTGTATAGCGAGAATAGGAGAGGGCCTAGAACAGAGCCCTGGGGGACACCAGTGGAGAGCGGTGAGGAGACGGCACTAGGTC
>NW_026285139.1:0-6173 GCF_023373465.1 Oncorhynchus keta | reverse complement strand
AGTTTGACGCAGGTAGGCATTGTTCCTGGTAGTTTGATGCAGGTAGACATTGTTCCTGGTAGTTTGATGCAGGTAGACATTGTTCCTGGTAGTTTGATGCAGGTAGACATTGTTCCTGGTAGTTTGATGCAGGTAGACATTGTTCCTGGTAGTTTGATGCAGGTAGACATTGTTCCTGGTAGTTTGATGCAGGTAGACATTGTTCCTGGTAGTTTGATGTTTGATACAGGTAGACATTGTTCCTGGTAGTTTGATGCAGGTAGACATTGTTCCTGGTAGTTTGATGCAGGTAGACATTGTTCCTGGTAGTTTGATGCAGGTAGACATTGTTCCTGGTAGTTTTGATGCAGGTAGACATTGTTCTGGTAGTTTGATGCAGGTAGACATTGTTCTAGTGGTAGTTTGATGCAGGTAGACATTGTTCCTGGTAGTTTGATGCAGGTAGACATTGTTCCTGTTAGTTTGATGCAGGTAGACATTGTTCCTGGTAGTTTGATGCAGGTAGACATTGTTCCTGGTAGTTTGATGCAGGTAGACATTGTTCTGGTAGTTTGATTGTTCCTGGTAGTTGATGTAGACATTGTTCCTGGTAGTTTGATGCAGGTAGACATTGTTCCTGGTAGTTTGATGCAGGTAGACATTGTTCCTGGTAGTTTGATGCAGGGAAACATTGTTCCTGGTAGTTGATGCATTGTTCCTGGTAGTTTGATGCAGGTAGACATTGTTCCTGGTAGTTTGATGATGACATTGTTCCTGTAGTTTGATGCATACTGTTCCTGGTAGTTTGATGCAGGTAGACATTGTTCCTGGTAGTTTGATGCAGGTAGACATTGTTCCTGTTAGTTTGATGCAGGTAGACATTGTTCCTGGTAGTTTGATGCAGGTATCAAATCAAATCAAATTTATTTATATAGCCCTTCGTACATCAGCTGATATCTCAAAGTGCTGTACAGAAACCCAGCCTAAAACCCCAAACAGCAAACAATGCAGGTGTAAAAAGCACGGTGGCTAGGAAAAACTCCTAGAAAGGCCAAAACCTAGGAAGAAACCTAGAGAGGAACCGGGCTATGTGGGGTGGCCAGTCCTCTTCTGGCTGTGCCGGGTAGAGATTATAACAGAACATGACCAAGATGTTCAAATGTTCATAAATGACCAGCATGGTCGAATAATAATAAAAAGCAGAACAGTTGAAACTGGAGCAGCAGCACAGTCAGGTGGACTGGGGACAGCAAGGAGCCTTCATGTCAGGTAGTCTGGGGCACGGTCCTAGGGCTCAGGTCAGTTGAAACTGGAGCAGGAGCATGGCCAGGTGGACTGGGGACAGCAAAGGTCCTCATGTCAGGTAGTCCTGGGACATGGTCCTACCGCTCAGGTCCTCCGAGAGAGAGAAAAGAAAGAGAGAAGGAGAGAATTAGAGAACGCACACTTAGATTCACACAGGACACCGAATAGGACAGGAGAAGTACTCCAGATATAACAAACTGACCCTAGCCCCCCGACACATAAACTACTGCAGCATAAATACTGGAGGCTGAGACAGGAGGGGTCAGGAGACACTGTGGCCCCATCCCGAGGACACCCCCCAGACAGGGCCAAACAGGAAGGATATAACCCCACCCACTTTGCCAAGCACATCCCCACACCACTAGAGGATATCTTCAACCACCAACTTACCATCCTGAGACAAGGCCGAGTATAGCCCACAAAGATCTCCGCCACGGTACAACCCAAGGGGGCAGCAGACAGGCCGACCACAACAGTGAATCAACCCACCCAGGTGACGCACCCCCAGGGACGGCACGAGAGAGCCCCAGCAAGCCAGTGACTCAGCCCCGTAACAGGGTTAGAGGCAGAGAATCCCAGTGGAAAGAGGGGAACCGGCCAGGCAGAGACAGCAAGGGCGGTTCGTTGCTCCAGAGCCTTTCCGTTCACCTTCCCACTCCTGGGCCAGACTACACTCAATCCTTATGACCCACTGAAGAGATGAGTCTTCAGTAAAGACTTAAAGGTTGAGACCGAGTTTGCGTCTCTGACATGGGTAGGCAGACCGTTCCATAAAAATGGAGCTCTATAGGAGAAAGCCCTGCCTCCAGCTGTTTGCTTAGAAATTCTAGGGACAATTAGGAGGCCTGCGTCTTGTGACCGTAGCGTACGTGTAGGTATGTACGGCAGGACCAAATCAGAGAGGTAGGTAGGAGCAAGCCCATGTAATGCTTTGTAGGTTAGCAGTAAAACCTTGAAATCAGCCCTTGCTTTGACAGGAAGCCAGTGTAGAGGCTAGCACTGGAGTAATATGATCAAATTTTTTGGTTCTAGTCAGGATTCTAGCAGCCGTATTTAGCACTAACTGAAGTTTATTTAGTGCTTTATCCGGGTAGCCGGAAAATAGAGCATTGCAGTAGTCTAACCTAGAAGTGACAAAAGCATGGATTAATTTTTCTGCATCATTTTTGGACAGAAAGTTTCTGATTTTTGCAATGTTACGTAGATGGAAAAAGCTGTCCTCGAAATGGTCTTGATATGTTCTTCAAAGAGAGATCAGGGTCAGAGTAACGCCGAGGTCCTTCACAGTTTTATTTGAGACGACTGTACAACCATTAAGATTAATTGTCAGATTCAACAGAAGATCTCTTTGTTTCTTGGGACCTAGAACAAGCATCTCTGTTTTGTCCGAGTTTAATAGTAGAAAGTTTGCAGCCATCCACTTCCTTATGTCACAAACACATGCTTCTAGCGAGGGCAATTTTGGGGCTTCACCATGTTTCATTGAAATGTACAGCTGTGTGTCATCCGCATAGCAGTGAAAGTTTACATTATGTTTCGAATAACATCCCCAAGAGGTAAAATATATAGTGAAAACAATAGTGGTCCTAAAACAGAACCTTGAGGAACACCGAAATGTACAGTTGATTTGTCAGAGGACAAACCATTCACAGAGACAAACTGATATCTTTCCGACAGATAAGATCTAAACCAGGCCAGAACTTGTCCGTGTAGACCAATTTGGGTTTCCAATCTCTCCAAAGAATGTGGTGATCGATGGTATCAAAAGCAGCACTAAGGTCTAGGAGCACGAGGACAGATGCAGAGCCTCGGTCCGATGCCATTAAAATGTCATTTACCACCTTCACAAGTGCCGTCTCAGTGCTATGATGGGGTCTAAAACCAGACTGAAGCATTTCGTATACATTGTTTGTCTTCAGGAAGGCAGTGAGTTGCTGCGCAACAGCCTTCTCTAAAATCTTTGAGAGGAATGGAAGATTCGATATAGGCCGATAGTTTTTATATTTTCTGGGTCAAGGTTTGGCTTTTTCAAGAGAGGCTTTATTACTGCCACTTTTAGTGAGTTTGGTACACATCCAGTGGATAGAGCCGTTTATTATGTTCAACATAGGAGGGCCAAGCACAGGAAGCAGCTCTTTCAGTAGTTTAGTTGGAATAGGGTCAGTATACAGCTTGAAGGTTTAGAGGCCATGATTATTTTCATCATTGTGTCAAGAGATATAGTACTAAAACACTTGAGCGTCTCTCTTGATCCTAGGTCCTGGCAGAGTTGTGCAGACTCAGGACAACTGAGGTTTGGAGGAATACGCAGGTTTAAAGGGAGTCCGTAATTTGCTTTCTAATAATCATAATCTTTTCCTCAAAAGTTCATGAATTTATCACTGCTAAAGTGAAAGTCATCCTCTCTTGGGGAATGCTGCTTTTTAGTTAGCTTTGCCACAGTATCAAAAGGAATTTCGGATTGTTCTTATTTTCCTCAATTAAGTTAGAAAAATAGGACGATCGAGCAGCAGTAAGGGCTCTTCGGTACTGCACGGTACCGTCCTTCCAAGCTAGTCGGAAGACTTCCAGTTTGGTGTGGCGCCATTTCCGTTCAATTTTCTGGAAGCTTGCTTCAGAGCTCAGGTATTTTCTGTGTACCAGGGAGCTAGTTTCTTATGAGACATTTTTTTAGTTTTAGGGGTGCAACTGCATCTAGGGTATTGCGCAAGGTTAAATTGAGATCCTCAGTTAGGTGGTTAACGGATTTTTGTCCTCTGGCGTCCTTGGGTAGGCAGAGGGGTCTGGAAGGGCATCAAGGAATCTTTGTGTTGTCTGTGAATTTATAGCACGACTTTTGATGTTCCTTGGTTGGGGTCTGAGCAGATTATTTGTTGCAATTGCAAACGTAATAAAATGGTGGTCCGATAGTCCAGGATTATGAGGAAAAACATTAAGATCCACAACATTTATTCCATGGGACAAAACTAGGTCCAGCGTATGACTGTGACAGTGAGTGGGTCCAGAGACATGTTGGACAAAACCCACTGAGTCGATGATGGCTCCAAAAGCCTTTTGGAGTGGGTCTGTGGACTTTTCCATGTGAATATTAAAGTCACCAAAGATTAGAATATTATCTGCAATGACTACAAGGTCTGATAGGAATTCAGGGAACTCAGTGAGAAACGCTGTATATGGCCCAGGAGGCCTGTAAACAGTAGCTATAAAAAGTGATTGAGTAGGCTGCATAGATTTCATGACTAGAAGCTCAAAAGACGAAAACGTCATTTTTTTTTTGTAAATTGAAATTTGCTATCGTAAATGTTAGCAACACCTCCGCCTTTGCGGGATGCACGGGGATATGGTCACTAGTGTAGCCAGGAGGTGAGGCCTCATTTAACACAGTAAATTCATCAGGCTTAAGCCATGTTTCAGTCAGGCCAATCACATCAAGATTATGATCAGTGATTAGTTCATTGACTATAATTGCCTTTGAAGTAAGGGATCTAACATTAAGTAGCCCTATTTTGAGATGTGAGGTATCATGATCTCTTTCAGTAATGACAGGAATGGAGGTGGTCTTTATCCTAGTGAGATTGCTAAGGCGAACACCGCCATGTTTAGTTTTGCCCAACCTAGGTCGAGGCACAGACACGGTCTCAATGGTGATAGCTGAGCTGACTACACTGACTATGCTAGTGGCAGACTCCACTATGCTGGCAGGCTGGCTAATAGCCTGCTGCCTGGCCTGCACCCTATTTCATTGTGGAGCTAGAGGAGTTAGAGCCCTGTCTATGTTGGCAGATAAGATGAGCACCCCTCCAGCTAGGATGGAGTCCGTCACTCCTCAGCAGGTCAGGCTTGGTCCTGTTTGTGGGTGAGTCCCAGAAAGAGGGCCAATTATCTACAAATTCTATCTTTTGGGAGGGGCAGAAAACAGTTTTCAACCAGCGGTTGAGTTGTGAGACTCTGCTGTAGAGCTCATCACTCCCCCCTAACTGGGAGGGGCCAGAGACAATTACTCGATGCCGACACATCTTTCTAGCTGATATGCACGCAGAAGCTATGTTGCGCTTGGTGATCTCTGACTGTTTCATCCTAACATCGTTGGTGCCGACGTGGATAACAATATCTCTATACTCTCTACACTCGCCAGTTTTAGCTTTAGCCAGCACCATCTTCAGATTAGCCTTAACGTCGGTAGCCCTGCCCCGGGTAAACAGTGTATGATCGCTGGATGATTCGCTTTAAGTCTAATACTGCGGGTAATGGAGTCGCCAATGACTAGAGTTTTTCAATTTGTCAGAGCTAATGGTGGGAAGCTTCGGCGTCTCAGACCCCGTAACAGGAGGAGTAGAGACCAGAGAAGACTCGGCCTCTGACACCGACCCGCTGCTTAATGGGGAAAACCGGTTGAAAGTTTCTGTCTGCTGAATGAGCGACACCGGTTGAGCGTTCCTACAGCATTTCCTTCCAGAAACCGTGAGAAAGTTGTCCGGCTGCGGGGACTGTGCCAGGGGATTTATACTACTATCTGCACTTACTGGTGGCACAGGCGCTGTTTCATCCTTTCCTACACTGAAATTACCCTTGCCTAACGATTGCGTCTGAAGCTGGGCTTGCAGTACAGCTATCCTCGCCGTAAGGCGAAAACAGCGGCTGCAATTAGAAGGCATCATGTTAATGTTACTACTTAGCCCCGGCTGTTGGAGGTCTGACGAATCGTGTCCAGATAAAGCGTCCGGAGTGAAAAGTTGAGGAAAAAATAAATATATGAACGGTAATTAAAAAGTGAAACCCGTAAAGTTGTCAGGTAGCAAAATAGGTTGGCAACAAAACGCACAGCAATTCGAAAACAAGCCTGCAAGTTGTGACCGGAAATGGCGTCAATCACGTTTATGGAGGTACCT
>NW_026285138.1:0-3590 GCF_023373465.1 Oncorhynchus keta | reverse complement strand
TATTTGTCGTCCTTAACGTAGGAGACTCTGCTAGCTAGCCAACAGCTAACAGCTAGCCAACGTCTACTGTTTCGAATTCAATCACCGGTCAGGTAGTATCACATTTTCATTTCATTACAGTACAACGGTTTGATTTGTTTGATCGTAGCTAGCTACATAGCCGTCTTTGTTTCAAAGATAATTGTGTAGTCTAGACCGATTTCCTAGGTTAGCTAGCCAGCTATTGTCGTTCTTTTAACTCAACGTAACGTAAACAACACTGCTAGCTAGCCAGCTAGCCCCGAATAGCAGCACTGTAGAATTATTACACTCAACGGAACGACTTGATTAGTGTAGTGTCAACAACGCAGCTACTGCCAGCTAGCCTACTTTAGCAGTACTGTATCATTTTAATCATTTTAGTCAATAAGATTCTTGCTACGTAAGCTTAACTTTCTGAACATTCGAGACGTGTAGTCCGCTTGTCATTCCAATTTCCTTGCATTAGCGTAGCCTTTTCTGTAGCCTGTCAACTATGTGTCTGTCTATCCCTGTTCTCTCCTCTCTGCACAGATCATACAAACGCTCCACACCGCGTGGCGCGACTACCCTAACCTGGTGGTCCCAGCGCGTACGACCCACGTGGAGTTCCAGGTCTCTGGTAGCCTCTGGAACTGCCAATCTGCGGCCAACAAGGCAGAGTTCATCTCAGCCTATGCCTCCCTCCAGTCCCTTGACTTCTTGGCACTGACGGAAACATGGATCACCACAGATAACACTGCTACTCCTACTGCTCTCTCCTCGTCCGCCCACGTGTTCTCGCACACCCCGAGAGCTTCTGGTCAGCGGGGTGGTGGCACCGGGATCCTCATCTCTCCCAAGTGGTCTTTCTCTCTTTCTCCCCTTACCCATCTGTCTATTGCCTCCTTTGAATTCCATGCTGTCACAGTTACCAGCCCTTTCAAGCTTAACATCCTTATCATTTATCGCCCTCCAGGTTCCCTCGGAGAGTTCATCAATGAGCTTGATGCCTTGATAAGCTCCTTTCCTGAGGACGGCTCACCTCTCACAGTTCTGGGCGACTTTAACCTCCCCACGTCTACCTTTGACTCATTCCTCTCTGCCTCCTTCTTTCCACTCCTCTCCTCTTTTGACCTCACCCTCTCACCTTCCCCCTACTCACAAGGCAGGCAATACGCTTGACCTCATCTTTACTAGATGCTGTTCTTCCACTAACCTCATTGCAACTCCCCTCCAAGTCTCCGACCACTACCTTGTATCCTTTTCCCTCTCGCTCTCATCCAACACTTCCCACACTGCCCCTACTCGGATGGTATCGCGCCGTCCCAACCTTCGCTCTCTCTCCCCGCTACTCTCTCCTCTTCCATCCTATCTTCTCTTCCCTCTGCTCAAACTTTCTCCAACCTATCTCCTGATTCTGCCTCCTCAACCCTCCTCTCCTCCCTTACTGCATCCTTTGACTCCCTATGTCCCCTATCCTCCAGGCCGGCTCGGTCCTCCCTCCCGCTCCGTGGCTCGACGACTCATTGCGAGCTCACAGAACAGGGCTCCGGGCAGCCGAGCGGAAATGGAGGAAAACTCGCCTCCCTGCGGACCTGGCATCCTTCCTCCCTCCTCTCTACATTTCCTCCCTCTGTCTCTGCTGCTAAAGCCACTTTCTGCAAATTCTAAAATTCCAAGCATCCGCCTCTGAACCTAGAGCTCTTTGCCACCTTCTCCTCCCTCCTGAATCCTCCCCCCCCTCCCTCACTCCCTCTCTGCAGATGACTTCGTCAACCATTTTTTGAAAAGAAGGTCGATGACATCCGATCCTCGTTTGCTAAATTTAAGCGACACCGTAGTTCTGCTCACACTGCCCTACCCTATGCTCTGACCTCTTTCTCCCCTCTCTCCAGATGGAAATCTCGTGTCTTGTGACGAGCCCCCAACAACCTGCCCTTGACCCTATCCCCTCCTCTCTTCTCCAGACCATTTCGGAGACCTTCTCCCTTACCTCACCTCGCTCATCAACTCATCCTGACCGCTGGCTCACGTCCCTCCCGTCTTCAAGAGAAGCGAGAGTTGCACCCCTTCTGAAAAAACCTACACTCGATCCCTCCGATGTCAACAACTACAGACCAGTATCCCTTCTCTCTTTTCTCTCCCAAAACTCTTGAGCGTGCCGTCCTTGGCCAGCTCTACCGCTATCTCTCTCAGAATGACCTTCTTGATCCAAATCAGTCAGGTTTCAAGACTAGTCATTCAACTGAGACTGCTTCTCTGTATCACGGAGCGCTCCGCACTGCTCAAAGCTAACTCTCTCTCCTCTGCTCTCATCCTTCCTGAACCTATCGGCTGCCTTCGATACTGTGAACCATCAGATCCTCCTCTCCACCCTCTCCGAGTTGGGCATCTCAAGCGCGGCCCACCTTGGATTGCGTCCTACCTGACAGGTCGCTCCTACCAGGTGGCGTGAGAAAGTCTGTCTCCTCACCACGCGCTCTCTGGTGTCCCCCAGGAGCTCTGTTCTAGGCCCTCTCTTATTCTCGCTATACACCAGAAGTCACTTGGCTCTGTCATAACCTCACATGGTCTCTCCTATCATTGCTATGCAGACGACACACAATTAATCTTCTCCTTTCCCCCTTCTGATGACCAGGTGGCGAATCGCATCTCTGCATGTCTGGCAGACATATCAGTGTGGATGACGGATCACCACCTCAAGCTGAACCTCAGCAAGATGGAGCTCCTCTTCCTCCCGGGGAAGGACTGCCCGTTCCATGATCTCGCCATCACGGTTGACAACTCCATTGTGTCCTCCTCCCAGAGCGCTAAGAACCTTGGCGTGATCCTGGACAACACCCTGACGTTCTCAACTAACATCAAGGCGGTGTCCCGTTCCTGTAGGTTCATGCTCTACAACATCCGCAGAGTACGACCCTGCCTCACACAGGAAGCGGCGCAGGTCCTAATCCAGGCACTTGTCATCTCCGTCTTGATTACTGCAACTCGCTGTTGGCTGGGCTCCCTGCCTGTGCCATTAAACCCCTACAACTCATCCAGAACGCCGCAGCCCGTCTGGTGTTCAACCTTCCCAAGTTCTCTCCACGTCACCCCGCTCCTCCGCTCTCTCACTGGCTTCCAGTTGAAGCTCGCATCCGCTACAAGACCATGGTGCTCGCCTACGGAGCTGTGAGGGAACGGCACCTCAGTACCTCCAGGCTCTGATCAGGCCCTACACCCAAACAAGGGCACTGCGTTCATCCACCTCTGGCCTGCTCGCCTCCCTACCACTGAGGAAGTACAGTTCCCGCTCAGCCCAGTCAAAACTGTTCGCTGCTCTGGCCCCCAATGGTGGAACAAACTCCCTCACGACGCCAGGACAGCGGAGTCAATCACCACCTTCCGGAGACACCTGAAACCCCACCTCTTCAAGGAATACCTAGGATAGGGTAAGTAAGGGTAAGTAATCCTTCTCACCCCCCTTCTCCCCCAACAAGGTTTAGATGCAAGTGGCTGTTCCACTGGTTGTCATAAGGTGTATGCACCAATTTGTAAGTCGCTCTGGATAAGAGCGTCTGCTAAATGACTTAAATGTAAATGTAAATGTA
>NW_026285137.1:0-1526 GCF_023373465.1 Oncorhynchus keta | reverse complement strand
GCATGTAGTGGAGTAAATCAGAATGTTATCGATATACACCACTACACCCTGCCCGTGCAGGTCCCTGAAAATCTCTTCTACAAAGGACTGGAAAACTGATGGAGCATTCATCAACCCGTATGGCATGACGAGGTACTCATAATGCCCTGTGGTGGTACTGAACGCTGTCTTCCACTCGTCTCCCTCCCGGATACGCACCAGGTTATACGCACTCCTGAGATCCAGTTTCATGACGAAGTGCGCCCCATGCATTGACTCAATCGCCGTGGCAGTAAGAGGTAGCGGGTAACTGTACCTCACCGTGATTTGATTGAGACCTCTATAGTCAATGCACGGGCGTAAACCTCCATCCTTCTTCTTCACAAAAAATAAACTTGAGGAGGCGGGTGAAGTAGAGGGCCGAATGTACCCCTGACGCGAGGGATTCACGGTGGAGACCTGGTCTGGACTTTCCACCGTGGTAGCACCAATGGAAACCCCTACACACCTCTCTGAGCACTCTCACGACCACCCCGTGGAGAGCCCTCTGTTAGTCGGGAAATTGTGGGGTTATGCAGAGCCAACCAAGGAAGGTGTAGTGCCACAGGAAACGCAAGAGAGTCAATGAGAAAGGGACTGATTCTCTCCTCATGATTCCCCTGCATAACCATGGCCAAGTAGATGGTGTCCTCCTTGATTAGCCCGGATACTAATGGTCGACTATCTAGAGCATGTACCGGTCACTCTCTCCCCTTCTGAGGGAGGTGGGTGCACAGTGGCCAGGTAGAGGTCCAGTTGTAACAAGAATACCTGGCACTGTGCTGCCGTTCCATCATACTCCCTGGGAAGGGAAAGACGTATCCCACTGGAATTCTCTCCGGATGGAACGGGTGGAGACAACCCCGGTTTGTGCTGGTCGATGCACTGGAGAGACTTCCTGTCTCTCCCAGCGGCCCATGGTCTGGACAACGTGATCCATCATGGCACCAAGATGATGTAACATGGCCGAATGTTCCTGGACGCGCTCCTCTAACCGGGGTACCTGCTCCTGCTGACTCCATTGAAGGTGTGCCATTCTGTCAATGGTGTGTCAATGGAGGGAAGTCAGGTGCAGGAGAGCAAAGCATAATGAACAGGCTCACTTTATTATAGTTCAAAAACGAGATCACAACATCAATCAAACACACTCAAAAAACAGAACATAAAAAATAAAGCGCGTAAACTAACACCACATGACATGAAACAATTACACACAAAACATGATGGGAAACGAGGGTTAAATACAAGTAGATTTATTGGGGAAATGAAAACCAGGTGTGTATGGAAACAAGGCAAGACAAATGGATATATGAAAAAATGGAGCGGTGATGGCTAAAAAGACGGTGACGTCGATCGCCAAACGCCACCCGAACAAGGAGAGGAGCCGACTTCGGTGGAAGTCGTGACAGTGGACCTCGCTATGTGCACGGAGGCATTGTCATGCTGAAAACAGGAAAGGGCCTTCCCAAACTGTTGCAACAAAGTTGGAAGGACAGAATCATCTAGAA
>NW_026285136.1:0-3973 GCF_023373465.1 Oncorhynchus keta | reverse complement strand
CCAGTCAACACCAGGGGTGTTTATACAGGACCATAGTGGAAACAGTCAACACCAGGGGTATTTATACAGGACCATAGTGGAAACAGTCAACACCAGGGGTATTTATACAGGACCATAGTGTAAACAGTCAACACCAGGGGTATTTATACAGGACCATAGTGTATAGTTAAACAGTCAACACCAGGGGTATTTATACAGGACCATTGTGTATAGCTAAACAGTCAACACCAGGGGTATTTATACAGGACCATAGTGTAAACAGTCAACACCAGGGGTATTTATACAGGACCATAGTGGAAACAGTCAACACCAGGGGTATTTATACAGGACCATAGTGCGGAAACAGTCAACACCAGGGTATTTATACAGGACCATAGTGAAACAGTCAACACCAGGGGTATTTATACAGGACCATAGTGTATAGTTAAACAGTCAACACCAGGGGTATTTATACAGGACCATAGTGGAAACAGTCAACACCAGGGGTATTTATACAGGACCATAGTGTAAACAGTCAACACCAGGGGTATTTATACAGGACCATAGTGGAAACAGTCAACACCAGGGGTATTTATATACAGGACCATAGTGTATAGTTAAACAGTCAACACCAGGGGTATTTATACAGGACCATAGTGTATAGTTAAACAGTCAACACAGGGGTATTTATACAGACCATAGTGTATCAACACCAGGGGTATTTATACAGGACCATACTGAAACAGTCAACACCAGGGGTATTTATACAGGACCATAGTGTATAGTTAAACAGTCAACACCAGGGTATTTATACAGGACCATAGTGTATAGTTAAACAGTCAACACCAGGGGTATTTATACAGGACCATAGTGGAAACAGTCAACACCAGGGGTATTTATACAGACCATAGTGGAAACAGTCAACACCAGGGGTATTTATACAGACCATAGTGTAAACAGTCAACACCAGGGGTATTTATACAGGACCATAGTGGAAACAGTCAACACCAGGGGTATTTATACAGGACCATAGTGTAGAGTTAAACAGTCAACACCAGGGGTATTTATACAGGACCATAGTGTAAACAGTCAAACCAGGGGTATTTATACAGGACCATAGTGTAAAAACAGTCAACACCAGGGGTATTTATACAGGACCATAGTGGAAACAGTCAACACCAGGGGTATTTATACAGGACCATAGTGGAAACAGTCAACACCAGGGGTATTTATACAGGACCATAGTGTATAGTTAAACAGTCAACACCAGGGGTATTTATACAGGACCATAGTGTATAGTGTAAACAGTCAACACCAGGGGTATTTATACAGGACCATAGTGTATAGTTAAACAGTCAACACCAGGGGTATTTATACAGGATCATAGTGTAAACAGTTATAAGGACCATAGTGGAAAACAGTCAACACCAGGGGTATTTATACAGGACCATAGTGTAAAGTTAAACAGTCAACACCAGGGGTATTTATACAGGACCATAGTGTAAACAGTCAACACCAGGGGTATTTATACAGGACCATAGTGTAAACAGTCAACACCAGGGGTATTTATACAGACCATAGTGTAAACAGTCAACACCAGGGGGTATTTATACAGGACCATAGTGTAAACAGTCAGCACCAGGGGTATTTATACATAGTGTAAACAGTCAGCACCAGGGGTATTTATACAGGACCATAGTGAAACAGTCAACACCAGGGGTATTTATACAGACCATAGTGTACAGTTAAACAGTCAACACCAGGGGTATTTATACAGGACCATAGTGTAAACAGTCAACACCAGGGGTATTTATACAGGACCATAGTGTAAACAGTCAACACCAGGGGTATTTATACAGGACCATAGTGTAAACAGTCAACACCAGGGGTATTTATACAGGATCATAGTGTATGGTTAAACAGTCAACACCAGGGGTATTTATACAGGACCATAGTGTAAACAGTCAACACCAGGGGTATTTATACAGGATCATAGTGTATAGTTAGTGGAACAGTCAACACCAGGGGTATTTATACAGGACCATTGTGTATAGTTAAACAGTCAACACCAGGGGTATTTATACAGGACCATAGTGTATAACAGTCAACACCAGGGGTATTTATACAGGACCATGGTGTAAACAGTCAACACCAGGGGTATTTATACAGGATCATAGTGTAAACAGTCAACACCAGGGGTATTTATACAGACCATAGTGTAAACAGTCAACACCAGGGGTATTTATACAGGACCATAGTGGAAACAGTCAACACCAGGGGTATTTATACAGGACCATAGTGTAAACAGTCAACACCAGGGTATTTATACAGGATCATACACAACACCAGGGGTATTTATACAGGACCATAGTGTAAACAGTCAACACCAGGGGTATTTATACAGGACCATAGTGTATAGTTAAACAGTCAGCACCAGGGGTATTTATACAGGACCATAGTGTAAACAGTCAACACCAGGGGTATTTATACAGACCATAGTGTATAGTTAAACAGTCAACACCAGGGAGGTATTTATACAGGACCATAGTGTAAACAGTCAACACCAGGGGTATTTATACAGGATCATAGTGTATAAAACAGTCAACACCAGGGGTATTTATACAGGACCATAGTGTAGAGTTAAACAGTCAACACCAGGGAGTATTTATACAGGATCATAGTGTAAAAACAGTCAACACCAGGGGTATTTATACAGACCATAGTGTAACACCGGGGGTATTTATGCAGTTAAACAGTCAACACCAGGGGTACATTTGCTACAGGATCATAGTGTAAACAGTCTCAACACCAGGGTATTTATACAGGATCATAGTGGAAGCAGTCAACACCAGGGGTATTTATACAGGATCATAGTGTAAACAGTCAACACCAGGGTGTTTATACAGGACCACAGTGTAAACAGTCAACACCAGGGGTATTTATACAGGATCATAGTGTAAACAGTCAACACCAGGGTGTTTATACAGGATCATAGTGTAAACAGTCAACACCAGGGTATTTATACAGGACCATAGTGGTTAAACAGTCAACACCAGGGGTATTTATACAGGACCATAGTGTATAGTTAAACAGTCAACACCAGGGGTATTTATACAGGACCATAGTGTATAGTTAAACAGTCAACACCAGGGGTATTTATACAGGACCATAGTGTATAGTTAAACAGTCAACACCAGGGGTATTTATACAGGACCATAGTGTATAGTTAAACAGTCAACACCAGGTATTTATACGAGATCATACTGTAAGCAGTCAGCACCAGGGGGTATTTATACAGGACCATAGTTAAACAGTCAACACCAGGGGTATTTATACAGACCATAGTGGAAACAGTCAACACCGGGGGTATTTATACAGACCATAGTGTATAGTTAAACGATCAACACCAGGGTATTTATACAGACCATAGTGTATAGTTAAGCAGTCAACACCAGGAGGTATTATACGGGACCATAGTGTAAACGGTGCTTACCAGGGGTATTTATACAGGACCATAGTGTATAGTTAAACAGTCAACACCAGGGGTATTTATACAGGACCATAGTGTAAACAGTCAACACCAGGGGTATTTATACAGGACCATAGTGTATAGTTAAACAGTCAACACCAGGGGTATTTATACAGGACCATAGTGGAAACAGTCAACACCAGGGGTATTTATACAGGACCATAGTGTATAGTTAAACAGTCAACACCAGGGGTATTTATACAGGACCATAGTGTATAGTTAAACAGTCAACACCAGGGGTATTTATACAGGACCATAGTGTATAGTTAAACAGTCAACACCAGGGGTATTTATACAGGACCATAGTGGAAACAGTCAACACCAGGGGTATTTATACAGGACCATAGTGTATAGTTAAACAGTCAACACCAGGGGTATTTATACAGGACCATAGTGTATAGTTAAACAGTCAACACCAGGGGTATTTATACAGGACCATAGTGTGAAACAGTCAACACCAGGGGT